>NW_023463644.1:0-13205 GCF_013731165.1 Rhagoletis pomonella | reverse complement strand
TATGTACCTATGCATTCGGTGTGCTTAAATTAAAAAAGCGTCACTAAATAACGCACCAAGCATTGAATTCCAATTATTTTGGCTTTTTGGTTTCCCAAAAGCACTAAATTTAGTGCAAAATGCACGAACTTGGCAACAGTGAGCTGAGCACATCAATGCTCAAACAGTGATGCCAGACCAAGTATTGAGTAAATGCGTTATGTATATTTTTGTTTTAAAGCAAAAGTTCTAATTGGGGAGGGGATTGATTTTTGGTTCTTACATAGAACACTGATAAGATTCACAAACTTATCTTAGGACTTAATTAAAATAATCAACATTATTTGTAGACGAATATATTTTTGTTCGTATGAAATAGTAGTTTACGTCGGGAGGCTGGCTTTAGTAAAATGTACCATTTCCTATATTCTTTAAACCACAAGGAATTTTTTTATGAAACTTTATACGAATATTGACTTGCTAGCATCGCCATTAACATTACCGTCTTTTACGTTTATTTTCCAAGAGTTCTTCAACGACTCGGCGCCAGTGAGCCTTTCGCAATCGTATGCTGCGAATGGTTCATTATACTAAAGCCAGTCTTCCGACATAAGCTACTATTCTATACGAACACAGATATGTATACTTCCTAATAGGCTTGTAAAATGCCCATACCCAAATCCCTCGCATGAGTTATTATCGGTAAAAAATTGGGTACGCTCAAATCTGGCATCGCTGCAGCAAGTACTTTGCCACGCCAGTGAAACAGTGTTGATATTTTAAGTACAATTGTACTTTTTTCATTACAATTAATTATAAAAAGTACAAAAGTACAATTTGCCGATTTTAAGTACAATTTCAACATCAAAAATACTTTTTGTGTGAAAACGCTCAAATCTCTTCTAGCACTTTGATTCTTAATCCGTTTACATTTAAGTAAATGGATATACCTATATTTCATATTTGCTACAAAACGAAATTATGAATTGTAATTTTGAATGTAAACGTGATTGTGAACAGTAATATTAGTGATGTGCGTTGTGGTGATTGCGACCGGCGGTAAAAAAAAAGATTGAAAAAAATCAACAAAGTTCCATCAAATTTTCAGTTTTTGTTCAGAATTTGTAGACATGTTTTTGGTTAACATTTTTGTAGCCCATTCATTCTAGTATAATAAGGTGTAAGTTTGAAGTATCTAAAAAATACCATTGATTTTTTGAATTTTTCTGTTTGCGGTGTTGCGGTGTTGCGCACTAGGAAATCTAATTAAAAAGCTCGAAATTTTTACGAAAGTGTGTTGATTTTTTTAATGTTGCAAAAAGATTGAACCTTGGTACGGTTTTTTTTTAAGTATAAACTGTATTTTATAAAAAAAAATACACAATATTAAGATAAATGGTCAAATCTTGTCAATATGTGAGTGTCGTAAAGTTTTGATAAGCAATTGAAATGCTATTAAAATGTCAAAACTTATTTCCGAATCCTAAAAGATGTCTCTTTTATCCATTAATAATAACTTTGTTGTTGAGGTTGTGCTAGCGCTTTTACGAAAAGGCTTGTTGACGGCAATAAAATCAATAAAAGCGCGATGACATCCTCACCGCATGAGTGTTCGACACCAACTGACGGTATGCAGTTCTATAGTCGATTCAATTTTAGTATTATAAAGTGAAAGTGCAGCTAAGAATTCATGTTGATTTTTAATATTTTTTTGCATTTTCTTTATACAAATTGGATGTACAAAAATTTCAGTATGGAAGAAAAGTGCAACACCTTCAACAAAAAAAGTTCTCAAAAATCTACGCGAATTGAATGTACTATCCTGATCATTTAACTCTTTCCCTGCATTTGTACAATATATTATACGTTTAATTTTTTGTAACATTGGAAGTGTGCTACTAAAAATCTTGTTAATATTTTTGAAAACAAATTAAACTTTATAAAGTTTTGGAATTTCCCGAATAGTTTACGTAAATTTCAAAATCGAAAACGTTCCAAAAATATTTTTAGAATTTAATTAAAAAATGGACCATTTTATTAAATTCCAGTGGCACGCAAGTTGTGGTAAGTTACTGTACAAAAAATACGTGAAAGTCAAGTAAAATCGCTAACAAAAGCACATAGTATGGAAATATAAAAAGCATTTCATCATTTAAAAATGCTAAAATTAAACTATCATGATTTAAAATATTTTTCCCGAGTGGCCAAAAAAAAAAGTACATTTCCACTGAATGGTTGTAAGTGTCTTGTACAATATATTGTGCAAACGTCCGCAAAGGTTGTAGTTGAACAGGCAATTAGAGTAGTTTTTGCCGTGGTTTTTGAAGAACTTGTGCGCTGTTGTTGCAGTAAAGGGTAGGTTCTTCATTTCTTGATCTACTGAAGGCAGAAAAGCCGGGAAGGTTTATTAAAACGGGTCATTTGTATTTTATATTTTAATTGTATCTGAAATTTTTCAAAATTTCGTTATATAACTCTCTTCTCATGGAGAAACTTTAAAATTTTGTAATGCAAATCTTAACTAAAGATACTTAAAAAGATACAAAATATTCATTCCAACATATCTGCAGTAAAATCAATTATTTTGTATATAAATAAGTTCATTTTCAATGAAATAAAAGTTTTATTCTGTCAAACTTAGTGAAATATTTATTGAGTTTTCTTGAGTTATTTTACTCCTTTGCGGACTTTTGTACAATATATTGCACAAATTTGAGGTCGCCCTAATAGCTACCCAAAACAACTTTTGAATATTTTTTTTTTTACTTTTGATATTATGAGGCTCTATGAACCTCGTAGATAAGAGGAAACATTTTTATATTCCTCAGGGATGGATTTGACCGGAAAGTTTTAAACATCTCCGACTCGCTCACCACTAAAAATGATTATTTAAATCTAAAGCATATATTAAATGATAATTAATATTTGCTTTAGAGATGAAATTTCGACAAATTTGTTTAAACAAAAATGTTAAGCGCATATGCAGAATGTGGAAGCGAGATTCTTCTATGTTTATATCAATCATCAGTTTAAGCACATACGATTAAATGTAAAAAAAATATTTTTAATTGCGGATCCGAAAGAAATATTTATTAGTTGCATTGAGTTACGCAAAAATAGTGCCGAAAATCAATAGATTGTGCTGAAGGTGCCGGCTGCTTCCGAAAGGGCCGAAAATGGCACAATGCACACTCATTTTCCATCACTGTCACACATAAAATCTCACTATTCTGTTGACTTCGTTTTCCCCTTCCGATAACTTTTTGCTTCCGCGCTTGCTTAGCACCGCTGTGCAAAGCTTTGCACGCGCAGTCGCCCGCGACACATATGTGCTGATTCGGGCATCCCTAGGCTACAGCATCTATTGAGAAAACATGGAAAAATACAACCTTCAATTCATTGTCTATTTTATTACAAAAAAAATCAAGAAGAATTTACACATGAAATTAAGAAGAAATCTCTATGGAATTTTCTTCGTTTTTTTCGTCTATTTTACCCCTTAGCCCAGAAACGTTTCATAAAGACAATCCTCTTGTTTATATGTGTCATATTTTTCTCTGTGTAGCCTTCATATTATTATCCTTGCCGCACGCACATGTTTCTGTTGATCGCGTTTTTTCCGTAATGAATTCAACAAAAACTAAGATTCGAAATAGGATGGGGTTGGAAAGCCTTATTCAATAGTTCGAATAAAGTGTTATATGAAGGCTAATAGTTTCTGCTGCAAAACGTTTCAAATATCAAACAGTATGTTATCAAGGTTGAATAGCTCAATATATGACAACAACAGAAGTGTAAATCATTCAGACACTATAGGTGATTTTGAAGAAATTGTGGTAATAGCTGACCTCGCCTTATTATGGTTTTCATTTAATTTTTAGCGCCAAGCTATTAAAAGCGTATTGTGCGATTAATCAATTAATATCAGTTACAATAAATTTAATAATTGCGCAGTCCTATTGCAAAATGTGTGGAAACAAATATTTTTAAAAAGTATGCGTATTTTTAAAGAAAATTGTTTGTACATTACTATTACACATATAAGTGATTTGTGTTATTTATTATTACCCTCTGAAGGTATTATAATCGTTTTTAGGTTTAAAAATTATATTATAACAAGATCTCATTTTTAAAATAAAAGATTTGTTAAATCGATTTCACGAATTTTATTTTTAAAAAAATTTGCGATTTTTGGCAATTTTTTTTCAGAAATTGTGTTTTTTTTTTAAAACAATCTGGATGGTAGAACGAAGGCAACGCAACTAGCTGAATTCATTGGGAAACAGGCAAGTGGAAAAACTGTATCAGCTTTACGAACGAAAAGATTTTCGATTATAGTCGACGAAACCACTGACATTTCTGTGAAAAAGAGCTTGGTTTCGGTTGCCAGATATGTTGATGGTTCACGCAACGTTCATGATCGTTTCTTTGCTCTACCGGAACTTACGAAAGCAGACGCAGTGTCAATGTTTAATATAATTAAGGACTTGTTTTGTAAATGTAATTTACCGCTTAAAAATTTGATTGGCTTAGCCTCAGACGGAGCGAATGTAATGTCAGGTGATATTGGTGGACTAAAAATTTTATTGAAGTCTGAAACTGAAATATTTTATGTATAATGTACCTGTCATTCTTTACATTTATGTTGTAGTTACGCTTTTAAAAAGCTTCCTAACTGCATAGAACTTCTTTGTCGAAACATATATAACTATTTTTCGTATAGTCCTAAAAGAATTGCAGAGCTTAGTGAGTTCCATGAATACTGCTCTGTAAAGCCGCATACGATTTTGGGAATTTGCCAAACAAGGTGGCTATCACTAGAAAGGGTCATTGGCTCGGCTTGTAGAACAATGGGAAGGCTTGCGACTGTTTTTTATTTCATGTTATTATGAAGTTAATGGCTTACGACCTGCTGAACTGGTACATAAAATGAATCCGAACATGAAGGCTTATTTCCTTTTCATGACTTATATATTACCTATTATTAATAACTTGAACAAAGAATTTCAATCGGAGAGCTCGCGGCTGCCGTACTTGTGTTCGTATTCAAACTTCCTTTTAATTTTGAGTAATTTTATAAGTCAAGATAAGTTAAAAAATGGCAGTGGCGTCAAGTTTAAAGACAAAACCAATCACAAACATATCCCTGCCAGCCAAAAGTGGTGAAAAATCTGGTCACTTCAAAACTGGTGACAAAACTGGTCACATTTGTATGGGCGCTGTGCAGATTGTCACCACTTTCCCCCTGCACGTGTGAGCCTTGCATCACTGTCGCACTCATTCAGACACTTAGTAAGGAAAACATATAGCTGCACTCGTCTAGCATTGCCCCCTTCTGCCAGCTCAGGGTTGCATTCTCTTCACAGCGAATTCAAAATAACCTTAGAAACTTTAAATAAAAAATCCTAAAATGTTTTGATTTTTATTTTGCAAAATTTATTTTCAAAGTGCATAATATACATACTTAATAACCAATATTATGAATAAAACTTGAAATTAACATTAATAAATATATTTTTACATACATACATACATATGCGCTGGCTTAATTTCTTATTATTAGTATTACTCATGTGCACATAGATGTTTAAAAAGTTGGAAAATTTCTATAATAAAGTTAAGCGATTTTAATAATGTTATAATCAAAAGAAAGGTAATCGATTTATCTTTCTTTTGATATATATTAAAAGTTGCAAATCATTTATAATGGTTCACAAAAATTCAGTTTCATTACAACTTTGCAAATTTGATTGCGTTTTTTCGACTTGTATATAGACGGTTTCAAAAGTTGCAAAATTTCTATAAAAAAGTTAAGCGATTTTTACAATATTATAATCAAATGAAAGGTAATCGGTTTAGCTTTCTTTTGATATATATTAACAGTTGCAAATCGTTTACACTAGTTCACAAAAAATCTGTTTTGTTACAACTTTGCAAAATTTTACCACTTTTCCACTGCTTATATATAGCTGTTTACAAAAGTTGCAAAGTTTTTATGAAAATGTAAAGCAATTTTAACGGTGTTATAATCAAAAGAAAGGTAATCGGTTTACCTTTCTTTTGATATATATTAGCAGTTGCAAATAATTTATGGTGGTTCAGAAAAATTAAGTTTTCTTACAACTTTGCAAAATTTGACTAGTTGGACCTACAATTGAAGGTGCTCCTGGCGTTGAAAGTGCTGAGGGCGGAAGGTACTCATGGTGCTCCTGGCGATGAAGGAGCGGAGGGTAGAGGGTACTGGTGGTGCTCCTGGCGATGAAGAAGCTGAGGGAAGAAGGTTCTAATGGTGCTCCTGGCGATGAAGATGCAAGCTTTGAAGGTGCTGATAGTGAATCTGCAAACAAGCAAAAATATCAATTAAAATTTATAAACATAAAACGTCTCAATACATACCTTAAGAATGTGACTAAGTCGCTGCTGTTTTGCAATCTAAAAGAAGAAATTACATTATAATTAAATAAAATTGTTAAGTACGTATTCTTACCTTCAAAGTTTTCGCAGTGACATTTCTTCACAGTATGTATACTGTCATCAAAACTCTGATGTTTCTAACTTGCTCGCTCTAACGCATAGAATTCTTGTTAGAGTACGAATTCTTATCGGGTATGTAGCTCTAACAAAGGCACATTTTTTGACGGTTCGACGAAAAAATTTGTAAGTGTGTGCGTGAGATGACTAAAAAGTTGTGAATGTGTTTGTAAATCGTTTGAATTTTAGGGGAAAGTGGTGAGCCGTGGCTGGAGGGATATCGACAATTTTCGTTGGATTGAAAGCAGAAATATTTATAGAAAAAAATTTAAGTGCTGATGAAATCGTCGCTGGAATAATGAAATAGTGTAACTTGAAAAGTATAGTTTTGAGAAAAACGAATTGGAAGTTTTTATAAACCAATCGATCAATTTTAAACTTTAATTGTGCGCTTCTTATTCAAAATATAAACATTATGAGTACACCACGCTTTTTATTGATTCCTTAGCTATTAATCCACAAAAAATTATGTATCATATTAACTTAGAAATACCATTTTATCCCATTTTTCTGAAAGCATCTGCTTATACATTATTTTATCTTTGAAAAATTGTATATGAAATCATTATACACTGTTTTATTTGTATGGGATACACCATTTTATTTCTGATTTTACACTGTTTTATCATTTTAATTTAAAGTGCAGATAGAACAATAAAACAGCATAAACATCCTAATGCTATGGTCGAAGTATGAATATAAAGAATAAATGCGCGCGGTTCGAATTGCGAATGATTTATTATTATAAGTATGATTGATACATATACAAATACTCGTATAAATTTGCATAAAGTGAATACATAAGCAAAAGGTAAGACAAGTAAAAGAAAAATAAAGGTAAGTAGGTGAATGTATGTATGATAATAAACAACAATAAGGTAAATAGTTTACACTATGAGGTAACTACATATGTAGATTTAAATAATTAAATAATAGAAACAAGGTTTGGTTAATTAATTTAACCATCACTTTCATCATCTTCAAAAATGTCTGGTTCCGGTAAGCAATCTCTTTCCAATTGTGAAGTCTGTAAGTTTTTAAAAAACAATTCAGCATCTTTATTTAGCAATCCTTCAGCACATAGTTTTAATAAGTCCCGCTTTTTGGCTGCAGACACTGGAAGGTAGGAGGAGTATTTTTTTTTAGCTTGACGTCTTTTGAATCCCACGTTTTTCGAACCCTCTTTGGTGGATTTATTGGTATACTGTTGAACTTATCAGCTTCCCAATCCGTTTGAAAGAAAACTTTAGTGTTATCATGCTTGCAAGCCTTAATTACTTTTACGTGAAGCCATGACACATTTTCGTCACTTGAATCCATCTTGAAGTTCGATGGAAAACTATCAAGAAGTTTTTTTAAATCATAAAAATCAGTATACTCCATCTCTTTTATAAAATATGGATTCTGGCATCTCGCATTCCGCATAATTGTTTCCCATTCTTTGGGGTAATTTATAATTTTATTTTTTTTTGCACGCTCGATGGTTGAATGCGTTGAGTCTACCTCCACTTGTGTGTGTCCGGGCTCCAAAAACTTTATTTGAATTGTATCAAACCACAAGTTCATGCTACAGTACATTAATAAAGCGGCAATGTATCTATAAACAATGTAATACAAAAATGTTATTGTAAGATACTTTCTAGGCAGAAGGACTTCTTAATATGTATTTAAATTAAAGTTAAAGTTGCATTTGAAAATATAATCAATAGTATTTTATTTTAAACTGTGGTTCATACAGATGTAAAATTTATGTGCTATAAAACTCGTAAAACGTGATACCTCAGTATGGAAAACCAACCTGTTTGTATTTTGTCCACCGCAACAGTCCGAATACAATATAAAATTTTTCACGTGTTTAGGCAGAGCAGATAAATGATAGTATAAAGTTGACCCTATTTCATCAGACCCACGCTTTCCACTGTTGTGCCAAAAGTAACAGAAGCCTTCTTTAGTTACCAAATCGAATAATGTGCTGTTGTATGTGCAAAATTTCCTTGTATAATAAAAAGAGCTGACTTGCGAACATGGTGAGTACAACACAGATTGAAGATCAAATGTGTACACTTTCAAAGTCACATCATCGTGAGCAAGAACTTTAACAACGGTTTTTTGCTTCCGGGTCAAATCTTTATTTTTTGTGTGTAACTTGTAATCATCTTCATACACTTTTTGCAAGCATTTTTCTTTGGCTTATGAAACGCGTAGTTATATTCGTTATTAAAAATGTATTTATATTTGTGGTACTTAATCACAGAATTGGGATGCAGTTCCTTAAAAAGCTCAAACATCCGTGTAATATTGAAGTTGGGAGATAGGTATAATCGCGTTGAGCTTTTTCGTACATCGTGAGCCTCAACGCAGGGAAATGCAGTAATATGTGACCTAACGTAGCTTAGCTCTAATTCATCAATTTTTTTTAGCATTGCTCTGGTTTCCCCGACATAAATTGCCTTTGCTTGGCATAGTCGGCTAAACCCCAAAATTTTCCATTTATTTCAATCCGATCTTGTTCAGAAAATAATTCACTGCATTTGTACTTGCAAGTACAAACCCAAACTTTTGGCACTTTTGCCGGTATAATGCGTCCATTGCGAGTTTTGTATTCTTTCCCACTTTGCCTCATTGCTTTACGCTGATTTTGTTTCCATTCTTCAAAATTATTTTTGCGTTTTCTTGTAAGTTGCGTGTGAACTTTTTCCTCAACACCACCATCACCAATTGGCTTTGAGTTTTGCAGGTTGTTTTCGAAATCAATTGACGTGCTTGTGTCAGCACTAGTTTCGGGTACGTAAAAATCATCGGAGCCAATAGAAAATTCACTGTTAGTGGATAAGTGGTCTTCAAGATTAACATAGACATCTGCACATGAATTCACTCCTTGAAATGAACATATAACATTCACATTACAGATATTAAACAAAACCGACGAACATATGAATTGGTTATTTACCAAGAGGAATAAGGCAGCATATTTTCGATATGACAATTTTAATGCAATTCGGCTCGTGTAAAGGAGCTCTGTTGAACTGCATCAAATTTGCTATATCCGAAAAATGCTGATTAAAGTTTTAAATTGAAACAATTAACATATTAAAAAATTTTTATCGTAACTATTCACCATTCAAATCCATTTAATGCTGTTTTTTGAAAATCAATCGGATATCCTTATCTTATAATTATTTTTTGTTTTAATAGACACAAATCAGAGGCAAACTAGAAATTCAACTAAATTTTTTTGAATAGATACAAATGTATGTGCTTTTGTATGTATATTCATATACATATACATATGTACATATTTCCATAATAACTTCAACACATCAAAATGTCTAGAACACAATGTTAAAGCTAATCAAGTAGATAATGTGAAGGTATTTTTCATCATATATGCAATATACAAGCAAATTGGTAAGAATTATATAAAAATATAGACTGTATTCTTATTAGCTAACCAGTTTTCATACGCTATAAAGCAGTGTATAATACCTTCTTAAAAATAAAACAGTGTATATAGAGACTTAAAATGACGTATACCGTTATACACCATTTAGTTTGTTCGACGGTTTCAATGAATTGATAAATTTTAAAGAAGTAGAATAGTGTATAACACGGATACACTATTTCATTTCAGATTTTGTTCGCATATTCAGAAAAATGAATTGATGTATGTCGATATTACACTATTTTATTATTCACATTTTGAAGCCACCTCTGAAAGTTATCAGTAATATAATGAAGTAAAATACTTTTCGTTATTTTAATATTACAAGAATTTCTTTGTGATTTGCTTAATAAAAGTGCAAGTGCACCATACACTATTTGCAAACAATTGTATCACTTACACTATTATTATACAAGTAAGTTTTTCGGGAATAAATTAGTGAGCCAAAGAGATATTTAATAAAACTAAAGATTTTTCTAATAGATTAAAGGATTGTCTCCCCAATGGTGCTATTATCGAATAATAGTGTATGTGGCATTTACACTGTTTCTTTATTCGAGCGACGAAATAATTGAAATAAAATCAAGTATTCTCCTTTTCTACCTAGAATTTTTAGAGCAGATTGAAGAAGGAAGAGATTTGATTGAAGGGAAGATCTAAAGTGTTGGATATTATAACGCCAAATAAAGTCGTTTTGGAGATAATTTAACACTCGTTCCTTTGATTTGAAAATTTGAAAATTTAGTGGACTGCGATCCTGATAAAATAATGACACAATGGAATTTGCTGAGATTAAGTAATTCTGAGTTAAAAAACGACATGGAAATAAACTTCTTTTGGCGCGAGGTTAGTAACATTAAGAATGGATTGAATGAGTTTTGTTTTATCGATCTCGCTTATTTTGTATTTAATTTGCTTACACTTATCAATACAATGTTTGGAAACTATTATACTGCGGTATTCAAACTGTTTGTATATGCAGAGTTACGACACATTGCAACCATATACATTGCATATTTTAAATATTCAATATAGCAGTGAACAATTTTTCTGAATTTTCCATTTCTAAAACACCAATGCTAACCAATAACAAACGAAGCATCAACTTTGTTTCTGATGCGCTGATTGCTCGAGCGATGCGTCTCGATAACTTTTCGGCTGCGTTTTGGAACAGTATACGTTGTCAATATTTTTGTAGTTCGACGTAATGGAACCTTATACTTTGTACGTATGCAAAGCAATTGACGTTTTGGAAGTCAGTCATTATGTTATATAAGGAAATAATTTGAAAGACTGAGGTGCACTACGTGTGGTCAGCAAAACGAGATCTCGATTAAGAGTGATATGTATATATATGTATTTACATATCGATAACATAATTTTAATGCAATATGTTAAACTAAAGCATATTTAATGTAATGAATTGAATTTATTTTTGTTTTTTCAATAAAGTGTTATATGTTTAAAGCACATTTTCAACTGTAATTTTCATTTTGGTAGGTTGAGGGCGATTTTGGACCAATTTTGGTATGAAAAAAATTTGTTGAGTGGCAACACTGCTAGGCATACTATTATGCGTGGGAAATTTTGGTAATTGCATAAGATTTGCACTAACAGTATACGTTGTCAATATTTTGTAGTTCGACGTTATGGAACCTTATACTTTGTACGTATGCAAAGCAATTGGCGTTTTGGAAGTCAGCCATTATATTATGGAAATAATTCGAAAGACTGAGGTGCACTACGTGTGGTCAGCAAAGCGAGATCTCGATTAAGAGTGAAATGTATATATATGTATTTATATATCGATAACATAACTTTAATGCAATATGTTCAACAAAAGCATATTTAATGTAATGAATTGAATATATTTTTGTTTTTTCAATAAATTTTAAAACACATTTTCAATTGTAATTTACATTTTGGTAGGTTGAGGGCGATTTTGGACCAATTGTGGTATGACAAAAATATTTTGAGTGGCAACACTGCCACTGAACTACATACATCCATTCGTGCATATGTACATATGTTTGTATGGACATACTTATGATGAAGCAATCGTACATACTGATGGACATATGTATGTGCTTATGGACAGCAATGTTTTCATGTATATACATATGTTTAATGGTTGTACCAGGGGATTTTGCCCCAAATTTCGAAGAATTCCCCACCCATAGACATCTGCTGCTTTAAAAAAAAAAAATATTAAATGCATTTTGACAAATTGCTGGTCTTTCTGTTTATTTTATTTTGAAATGTAATACATCTTTGTATTTATAAACCCAACCAAACTTTTAGTAAGTTAGTTAACAAGTAAAAAATAAAAAATGTGCATATAATATTTAAATACATACAATTGTCGAAAAAATTTTAGCCGCACAATTTTTCACAATTATTTTTTTGGTAATTTAATATGAGTTATTTTTTATAAAAAATATAGTTCATTCTTTAAAAAAACCCTTATAAATCCAAGATTCATACTTTGTGCAATATTGAAAAAAAAATCAACAAAATGGCAAAAAATAGAAATGTCAAATGACAATTTGTAAATATTGCTGCCATTGTTCTCTATTGGTTGCTGGCTTAAATATTTAATAGCTCAGGGTTGTATAATCAGTACTTTTAGTTGCAACTTTTTTAACTCATTATGAAAGAAACGAAAAAAATTAGTTAACACCTAATTCCTCACAAAAAAAAAACAGTTCATCCCCACGTAAACTGAAATTCCCCACAAATCGGGGAATTCCCCACGAGTTGGCTACCCTGGGTTGTACATAACTTTGGATTTATGTACATATGTTTGTGTATGCACATATGTTTGTTTACATGTATATATGCATATATGTAGTACAAACGAAAACAAATCTAATTAGAGCTAGCAAAGCTGCTCGTTGATATCAATGCGAACTGTACTGATCAAAAATTATGTGTTTGTTGTACATTTGTTCATGCTTGTCATTGTGCGTGTAATTTTCTAGAGTAGTTTTTGCAGCGTTGCCAACTTTTCAATTTCAAAAAGCACCAAAACTTGGAAAGAAAAGCGTTTTACCACACTAAAAGCACAAAATTTTTTTTTTATCAAAAGATTTCATAAAAGTATGTATTTAACAAAAGTAAAAAATTAACTTATTCAAAACTTTTTCACTCATAACGATTGAATAGCGTCTACACATGCTATTGTTACTACGTTTATACGCACAGAATAATAGATAATAATTGAAAGCGCATTGACACCGTACACATTTCGCTC
>NW_023463643.1:0-13206 GCF_013731165.1 Rhagoletis pomonella | reverse complement strand
ATTTGTTCTTATTTTACTTCAAATGGCACTTAATTTTTCAATTTGGCACAAAATGCCAAAATGGCACTTTTGTAAAAAAATAACATTTCAATACATTTTTGTGAAATCCTTTGAGTGCACTTCTTTTTCTCAACTAAAATTTTCTAATTTATAAAGGCTTTTCAACTGGTTTATCTTATTTTATCATTGCAATTTTGTTTTGAAAATGTGGCTTTATTTTATTGCTAAATGTGAATGATTAAAAGGAATGACACCTTTTTTGGCACTTTTATTTTTCTATTTGGCACATTTTGGCACTTTTTTTATCCTCAATATGGCACCTCATAACTAAGGAGAGTTGGCGGCCTTGATTGGAAGATTTCTGCTGTATTTTGAGGCAACAACTTGTCTGCAGTAAAAAAGCATATAATTTGTGTTTCAAAAGTGTGTGAAAACCAATCAATTAACTTATATGATCTCGGTTCCGATATTAAATAATCAATAATTGTTTATACCCGCATTTTGGCACATTGGCTCTTTGAATGTGCCATCTAATAAGTAGTGTCGTCGTTCTCCTTAGGTGCTTTTAAATGACTGCTGGCGGAGGCATATATACAGTGTAAGAAAATTCTTTTTTTATAATTGTTTCCTTATAGAAAAGTTCGGTTCTTTTCCACCTTAGACATTCCGAATTCGTTCAAAATATGCTAATTTAAAACACAGAATTCTTTCAGTGCTCCTCCGGGGTTTTTGGACATGTACTGTTTCTTCAATTTAATAGTGTTCGCTTTATTTTTGTAGAAACGAAAAATGTTTTGCAAGTTATGGATCATTTCTCCACTCTTTCTTCAAATATTTCTCATATTCCAGCTGTGCGCAGGCGTTTAGTTTTTCGCATCGTGTTTTTACATATTCGTAATTTAATTTTTTTTTTAATAGATAGAATCAATTGGTGGTAGTTCATGATTGTGTGTGGATTAATATCACAACACTGAGGATTTGGCAAAAGCCTTTTTCTTCTATTAAAAAACAACACTTACGGGGCAATGTTTATTGTAAGAACAACATTTTTTTCTATGAATCGACATACTTTAAGCATTGTTGAGGCTATTTCCATTTGAATGAGGAAATAGCGTCAATGACTTTATTTCCAAATTTTTGTTGACTTTATTTCGCTTTTGAAAAGGTAATAATGTCAATTGACTTTATCGCACCAGGGTCCTTTCTTTTTAGTCTTCTTGCATATCTCGGGCTAAGTAGATCTCTCGCTAGTCGATTTGGATGGTTCATTAAACGTGTTGAGTAACTGGTGCTTAGCCCTCTTATGTCCTCATGCACCGTATTTACATTAAGATCTTTGTGGATATTCGTATCTTTTATGTACCACGGTGCTCCGCATATGGCGCGTAAAATTTTTGACTGCAGCCTTTGAAGTCTGTTCAAAATGGAATTGCACGCTGTGCCCCAAAGCCCGATTCCATATGGCCAACATGGTTTTATAGTTTAGGAAAATATTCAGAGAATAAATTTATTTTCAATATCAAATACTTTCATACATACTTCGAACACGAAGGTATATAAATTTTCTTTCTCAAATTATAAATTGCACAAGTAAGACCATTTATTTCAACACCCCCCGCTCAAGTTATAGTTTGAAATTTAAACCAAAAGATTTTGAACAATACAAATGATTTTTAAGAAACACGGCTTTAGTTAAAGAATCAGCTATTATATCATTCGTACTAACTGAAGAAATTTTGATTTCATTCAACCTTATTTTGTCACGAATAAAATGATAACGTATATGTATATGTTTCGATCTTGGCTGGAAAGATGACGTTGATGCCAAGTATATGGCGCTGCGATTATCACAATATATGACATTAGCTTCCTTGTTGTTACTTGGATTAAGTTCATTAGATAACGAACGTAGCCAAATCACTTCTTGAGTAGCTGCAGATAAAGCCATATATTCTGCTTCAGTCGAGGATAGTGCTACTGTAGGTTGCCTTTTGCTGCTCCATGAGATTGCACCTCCTTGCAACAGTGTGGCATAGCCGGTGGTTGATTTTCGTTTCTCAACGTCGTTCGCCCAATCAGCATCTGAATATGCCAGTAAGTCAATGTTTGTTTCCTTTTTATAACACAATCTAGTGGATAAAGTGCCTTTTAGGTATCTGAAAACCCTTTTAACAGTGCTCCAATGTTCTCTTCGCGGATCCTTATTAAATCGACTTAACATATTAACTTCTTCTTCTTCTTTTTTGGCGCTGTAACCGCCTAAGCGATTTTGGCCGAGTTCAGCAAAGCACGCCAGTCGTTTCACCTCTGTGCCAACTGACGCCAATTGGAAACGCCAAGTGAAGCCAAGTCCTTCTCCACCTGATCTTTCCATCGCAGTGGGGGCCTCCCTCTTCCTCTGCTACCACCAGCGGGTTCCGAGTTGAATACTTTCAGAGCTGGAGCGTCGGTGTCCATTCGAACGACACGACCAAGCCAGCGGAGCCGCTGTATTTTAATTCGCTGCACTATGTCCATATCGTTGTAAAGCTCATACAGCTCATCGTTCCATCGTCTGCGGTACTCGCCGTCGCCAACGCGTAAAGGACCGTAAATCTTCCGCAAAATCTTTCTCTCAAACACCCCAAGAGCCGCCTCATCGGATGTTGTCATTGTCCATGCTTCTGAGCGTTTCAGTTCTGCAGCTCTTATTATCTTCTCCAACATCAGATTAAAGAAGTCACATGAAAGGGAGTCGCCCTGTCTGAAACCCCGTTTTGTGGCGAACGGCTCGGAGAGGTCTTTTCCAATTCTGACGGAGCTGGTGGTATTGCTCAACGTCATTTTACACAGCCGTATGAGTTTTGAGGGGATGCCAAATTCAGACATAGCGGCGTATAGGCAACTCCTTTTAGTGCTGTCAAAAGCGGCTTTAAAGTCGACAAATAGGTGGTGAGTGTCGATCCTTTTCTCGCGGGTCTTTTCCAAGATTTGGCGTATTGTGAATACCTGGTCTATGGTGGATTTGCCAGGTCTAAAGCCACACTGATAAGGCCCAATCAGTTCATTGACGGTGGGCTTCAGTCTTTCACACAATACGCTCGATAAGACCTTGTAATCTATGCTTAGAAAGCTGATCCCGCGGTAGTTGTGCGAATGGCGGGGTCACCTTTCTTGTGGATTGGGCAGAGCACACTTAAATTCCAGTCGTCGGGCATGCGTTCATCTGACCATATTCTGCACAAGAGTTGACGCATGCACCTTATCAACTCCTCGCCGCCGTACTTGAATAGCTCAGCTGGCAGGCTGTCAGCTCCAGCGGCTTTGTTGTTTTTCAGCCGCCTTATTGCTATACGTACCTCGTCATAGTCAGGCGGTGGAACGTCGACTCCGTCATCATCTACTGCGGGCTCGGGTTCTTCTTCTCCACAACTTTCCGTGCTGATACCATTTAGCAGGGCGGAAAAGTGTTCCCTCCATAATTTAAGTACGCTCTGGACATCAGTTACTAGGTCGCCAATATTGTTCTTACAGGAGTGCGCCCCGGTCTTTAAACCTTCCGTAAGTCGCCTAACTCTCTGGTAAAATTTTCAGGCATTCCTCCTGTCGGCCAGCATTTCAAGCTCTTCGCACTCACGTATTTCTGCCTCTCTCTTCTTATTGCGGCAAATACGTCTCGCTTCCCTCTTCAGATCCCTATAGCGGTCCCACATAGCGCGCGTTGCGCCCGATCGCAGCGTGGCCCTGTAGGCGGCATCTTTTTTCTCTGCAGCTTCCTGGCACTCCTCATCGTACCAGTTGTTCTTTCGGGCTCGCTGAAATCCGACTACGTCTTCGGCGGCGGTACTTAATGAGCGGGAAATGTGGTTCCACTGCTCGCATATGTCTGTTTGTTGAAGAGTGCTCTCTGAGAGCAGGTGTGAGAGTCGAGTAGCGAAAGCGCTGGCTGTCTGTTGTGATTGCAGCTTTTCGACATTAAGCTTTCCTTGCATATTTGGGCGCACATTTTTTGCTGCACAGAGGCGGGTGCGTATCTTGGCTGCAACAAGATAGTGGTCCGAGTCGATGTTTGGGCCTCGGAGTGTGCGTACGTCTAAAACACTGGAAGCGTGCCTTCCGTCTATCACAACATGATCGATTTGATTTCTCGTTTTTCGATCCGGAGACAGCCAGGTAGCTTGATGGATCTTTTTATGCTTGAACCTAGTACTGCATACTACCATGTTTTGGGCCCGGCGAAGTCGATCAGCCTCAATCCGTTGTCGGACGTTTCGTCGTGGAGGCTGAATTTTCCGACGGTTGTTCCAAAGATCCCTTCTTTGCCCACCCTGGCATTGAAGTCGCCAAGCACGATTTTGATATCATGACGGGGGCAGCGCTCGCACGTGCGCTCCAAGCGCTCATAGAAGAGATCCTTGGATGCCTCATCCATCTCTTCCGTCGGGGCATGGGCGCAGATGAGCGAGATGTTGAAGAATCTCGCTTTGACGCTCGTCCACCGGGGTGAACGACAGTACTCGGCGACGGAGTCTCTCTTCCACCACAAATCCAACTCCGAATTTGCGCTCCTTTACATGGCAGCTGTAGTAGACGTCGCAAGGCCCCAGACATTGTTTGCCTTGCCCCGTCCAACGCATTTCTTGGATGGCGGTGATGTCAGCTTTTGTCCTTACGAGGACATCAACCAGCCGGGCAGAGGCACCTTCCCCATTAAGGGTCCGGACATTCCAGGTGCATGCCCTCAAATCGTAGTCCTTTAAACGTTTGCCGTGGTCGTCATCATAAGGGGGGTCTCATCCGAGGCTTTGCCTTGCTTCTTCACTGGAAGTGGTTTTTACGTGGCGGGTCCCAAGCCCAGCGCCCAACCCATTTCTGGGACGGGGGTGGTTTCGCAACCAAATACACGTTTATATAGCGAGCCGCTTGCTCCAAGCAGACTCCCGCTTGCAGCCGCCGCACCTACTGGTGAACAGA
Organism: Rhagoletis pomonella; assembly: GCF_013731165.1. Lineage (NCBI taxonomy): Eukaryota > Metazoa > Arthropoda > Insecta > Diptera > Tephritidae > Rhagoletis > Rhagoletis pomonella. Next base: position 8,253 of record NW_023463643.1, on the reverse strand, counting down.
CGCTGCAGACTTCAGTGAGCCCTTAAACCGAATAAGTCAGAGTGGCCCCACCGAAGCTCCCTCTCTTTCTGCCGTGACCCAAGGCTCCACTCGGATTGGTTACCGCATTTCGCACATGGGTTGCTCACGTTGCCCAGAGTGCGCGAACGAGGACGCAAGCGTCGGGATTGAGTATAGCCATGCAACTGTAACTGCATACCCAGCGCAATGACTATACCCCATTTAACATATTAACTAATGCTAATATCAGGGCGCGTGCATTGTGCTGCAAATAATAAACTTCCGATTGCTTGCTGATAACGTATGGTTTTTAATTCTTCAAATTCTATTCTAGAAAGTGTAGTTGATCCTTTAGCCAGTTTTTGATTGGGATTTAGAGGTATCTTAGCTGCATTACAGTCTTGCATGTTAAACTTTTTATGAATGTAATCTTCTTGATCTAAATAAACCAGATTTTCCTCTCTTGTAATACGAATACCGAGACATTGTTTAGCTTTACCAACAACTTCATGTTGAATTCTTTCATCAACTTTTCTTTCAATTCTTTTCGAAATTGCGAATCATTACTGAATATAAGTATGCCATCGACATATATGGGCAAATCTAGAAAACAGGTAATTGGTGTTATTTAGCTTTATTTTCACTGTTGGAAACTATATCAAGCTGGTTGCTTTTGGATATAATTCATTGACGTATACTTGAAGCCTCAAAAAAAAATTGGAACAATTTGCTGCATAACTTTTGAATTATAGGTGTTTAAATAAAAAAAATAATGAATACAAGTAAATTTTTTTTTGTAATTTTTAAGAGGTGAAAAATTAATTATGTCATAACTTTTGAAGCACACCATATACTGATTTGAAATTTTATGTGCAATTAGTACTTATGTGTACACTTCATATCTAGTAGGTAAGAAAAGTGTGCATTAAAAAATAACGAAATGGCAAGTAACTCAAAGTCTGTAATTCCACATTTCACAATTTTCAAAATTTTCGGTTTATCGCGTATAGTTTTTGAAGCATTTAAGTTTAAGAACTTTTTAAGTATGTATTGTATACTACAAACAATTACGAATAATTTGATACCTGAGCAAGAGCTGTGCTTTCAGAATAAACCAACTTTTAAAGCTAAAATATTTTGCGATCTTGAGCGTAATTTTTATTCCAAAAACACTTTAATTAAAGGCACATTTGGAAAATACGTCGAAACGATCTAAATCTTTCTATAACTACTAGTCCTTATAAAATTACATATACCTGTAAAATGCTTCAAAAAATTTGTCTCTAGAAGTGTGTAAAAACCCTGATTTACAACTTTTAATGATGCTCCTTCTTTTAGTCAGAATATTTCGAGAGTGGTATCAAAGCAACTTTTTTTCGACAAATGTTCTGATAGTTGCTCTTACTTAATTGGAGCCTTCTGAATTCAATGGCGTCCTAAGTTTTACCCTATTGGCTCCACTTTTCGAGATAGCGGGACTTGAAACTTTGCATAAATTTTAACTATTTTATAAAAAAAAAGTCCCTGGGTTTTGAAGATATTTTACTAAAATTTTGCACATGACCGTTTTTTAATATTACCTTAACTATTCCATAAAATCATCGAAATCGGTTCACTAAAACATATAGCTCCCATACAACTGATTGATCAGAGACGTTGTTTTGCGTTATAACTCCTTCAATTAAACAGGTTAAAATTTAGTATAGGTTCAATTTAACATATAACATGCATACAATTTATTATTCAGATACGAAGATAGAGTTATTGCGCAAAAACACATATCTGAGTAATCAGTTGTATTGGAGCTATATGTTAATGTTAACCTATTTCGATAATTTTAAGGAATAATTAAGGGAATATTAAAAAAGTGTTATGTGCAAAAGTTTAGTAAAATAACTTCAAAACTGAGGGAGTTGTTTATAAAATAGTAAAAATTTAATCAAATTTTCAAGTACCGTTATCTCGAAAACCAGAGCCAATCTGGTAAAACAAGGCATGCCATTGAATTTAGTGAGTTCAACTTTCAAAATCTTTCCTCAAAGTGTACAACTTAAACAGCGTAATTTCAACCCAGCTTATTCTTTTGTTTTCTATTTCATGCTTATTCCTCGTCTGACTTGAAGCACTTGATGAAAATGAATTACACTTATATTAGTCGATTTATTAAGAGATTACGAATAAAATGATATATAAAATATAGGTGTGCTCACAAATTTAAAAATTAACATTTTTTTTAAGTGTACCTGTTTTTTAGATTTGCCCATATAGCTAAATAGCTTATATTTTCTTTATTTATGTAGAAATAAACACATGGATCAAAAGTAGATTGTTTTAAACCATTTTTCTTTAAAGCTTTGTCAAGTTCCAAGTTCCAAACTAAACTTCACTGCTTTAGTCCATACAATGCTTTTCGTAATTTTAGTACAGTATTCGGTTTTGGACTACGTATACCTTCTGGGTGTTCAATATAAATATCTTCATATAAATCACCCTGGAGAAATGCTGTTACTGCATCCATTTGTTCAATTTCTAAGTCAAACTGAACTGCAAGTGCTATTAGATATCGAAGTGAAGTATACCTGACTACCGGGGAATATGTCTCATCGTAATCAATACCTTTCTTCTGAGGATAGCCCTTCACGACCGATCGAGCTTTATACCCTTTGCTGTTGTCAGGTTCCTTTTTGATTTTGAATTCCCACTTCGTTTTAATCATGTTTTTATCTTTGGTTTTTTGACTTCTAACCAGGTTTCTTTTGCTCTTAAAGAGTTTATTTCACTTTCCATCGCTTCTTGCCACTGCAGGTTATCAGGACGTTCCATAGCCTCTGCAACTGAAATTGGGTCTTCTTGGCTTGAGATATCAGTTGAGAAACCTTTCTGTGGTTGTTGCTGCAGATTTCGCTTAGCAATTCTGTTGCTTCTTCGTAGCGCAGGTTCATCTTCCATATCGGCTCTATGTTCCTCAATTTGTAATTCTTCTTCGGTGCTAGTGCTTTCCCCCGCTTCATTGTTATCTTCATAGATTGATGGATTTGGATCTTGGATTACATAGCCGATATGCTTTTGACTGTTCACAGTAACCCACGAATATGCGCTGCACAGATTTACCGTACAATTTCGATCGTTTTTGATCTGGAATATATTCTAACGCTATACATCCGAATACTCTAACATGAGACAAATTAGGCTTCTTTCCAGACCAAATTTCTCCAGGTGTCTTTTTTAGAATTCTGTGTGGAATTCTATTTACCATATAAGCAGCGGTTGATACGGCTTCAGCCCAATATGTTTTCGGCAATTAAGCTTGGAACATCATGCATCTTGCTTTCTCCATTAAAGTTATGTTCATTCGTTCCGATAACTCGTTCTGTTGAGGATTGTATAGCACACTTAGCTGATGTGCTATACCATGTACTCGCAGAAAATCACTCATCTTCTTGTTGACAAACTCCGTGCCATTATCTGTTCGGATACACTTTATGGTTTTGCCAGTTTGGTTTTCCACTAGGGGCTTGAACTGAACAAATTTGACAACCACTTCACTCTTGTGCTTCATAAAATACGTAAAAACTTTTCTGCTGTGGTCATCTGTGAATGTGAGTAGATATAAAGTGCCACCGTTCGATCCCTTCTCCATTGGACCACATACGTCGGAATGAATTACCTGGAGCATATCTTTAGCTCTCAAACCTTCTTTGGGGAACTTCATTTTTTGATGCTTACCTTTAGCACACGCAATACAATCAGCCTGCAATGACTGCTGGTATGAAACTCCGGTAACACACCCCTTCATCATAAAGTCCATTGATTGCGGATTAAGGTGGCCCAAGCGACGATGCCAAAGCTCAAATTCAAAGCATTTCTTCGATAAAAACACGTTCTGACCACGCGACAAAATAAGCTTGTACATCCAATGTCAGCTTTTTGAGGTACTTAGGCGGGTTGGGTACTTAACAGAACCCGCTTAAGTACCTCGATGCGGGTACTTAAGCGAACATAATTATTGATGTAGATACATCCTCTTCTAAACTTGCATAAATATGTAAATCCTTGATGTAAACATGAAAACTTAATGAATTATACGTAGTTTAAAACCAAGATCGTAGCATTATTTAAACAGATAAACAAATAAAGAATATTACAAAAAATAGATAAAGCAATGGTATGTAATTTTTAGAAGAATTAAATTATTTAAAGTGTCATTGATTATACATATTTATAGTATAAATATACCATATAAACTACGCTTAAAATTTTGTGGAACATTTAAATAAATCATCAAAATTTCAAACTTTTTTCTCAGAAGTGTTTTTGAGTATAGTTTTATTGCCCATTCAATTTTAGTGTACTGACTGCAGGTTTGAAACTCCGGTAACACACCCCTTCATCATCAAGTCCATTGATTGCGGATTAAGGTGCCCAAGCCACGATGCCAAAGCTCAAATTCAAAGCATTTCTTCGATAAAAACACGTTCTGACCACGCGACAAAATAAGCTTGTACCTTCTTTGTCAAGAATCGTACACACATATTTATGAAAATTAATCTTCTTTTCCTTTTTGATCATCTCACTGATAGACAAGAGATTCGCGCCCAAATCTGGTACGTAAAGCGCATGTCTTAGCATTATTTTTCATTTTCCTTTCGAAGTTAGCACTGCGTGCTCCACATCTCCCTTTCCAGTGGCGCGTAAAACATTTCCATCAGCTATGCGGATTTCTTCATAGTACTTCTCCAGGTTGACAAACAAATCTTTGTCACGAACCATGTGAATCGAAGCTCCACTGTCGATGAAAAATGAATCGTCCTTGACATTTTGAGCACAATACGATGCATAGAGGGAAGACGGATGTATATCTTTAGAAGCATAATCACCAAATCTATTACATACAAAGCATTTTAACTTTTTGATATGTATCTTTATTTTTTGAAAATTGTTTTTTATGCCCACCCAATAAAGCGGAACTGCATGTCGGCACTTCAAATTTTACGTCCTGTAATAGTTTAATTTTAATTGAATCTGCAGTGATCTTACGTCCGGTGCTTTCTAAATTCATAATCATAGGATTGTATTCAGACGGTAAGCCCTTGAGTAAAATTTATGCAACCCATTCATCAGAAACTGAGAGCCCAACGACATTTAGCTTCTGCGCTGTTGAAACAATTTCGGATTCGTAGTGTTCGACAGAGTTGCAATCAGTCATGCGTCTATCCAGTACAGAGTCTTAAAACAAAGACGTGCTTCCTACACGTAAACATACAAATCCTTGTGTACAGCAAGAATCAATCTACACTTCGCCTGGCGCTCCTTCGCGGGGTTTGCTTCAGATCCCTCAACGCAAGACCAAAGTTCATCCAACTCAAGCTGCGTCTTGATAGCAAAGCTCCAAGTTAACCACTTCTCTGATCCTATTAGCTTTTCGATAAAGCCGTTAGTACCACCAGCCATCTTACCAATTCCGTCTGGTTGATGATTTATACTAATTAAATTATTTTCCATGACTTATGGATGGCCCATAACCTATAGTTTAGGAAAATATTCAGATAATAAATTTATTCTCAATATAAAATATTTTCATACATACTTCGAACACGAAGGTATATACATTTTCTTTCTCAAATTATAAATAGCACAAGTGAGACCATTTATTTCAACAGGTTTGATCATCATATTAAAAAGCAACATCTTGTTATCTAGGCTTTAGATTTGTGTCCTATAACCCATTGAAGGCTTGCTTGTTTTAGTTTCGCTTGAGAAATTTTGTTTTCAAAATACCTTTTCCAGGTAAGTCTTCTATCTAGTGTCATCACAAGGTATTTGACACTATCTTTTTGCGGTATAGCCTTCCTGCATGAACGAACGAATAAAGATCACGGCAGAGCACGGCGTGCGAGAAAAAAGTTATTTTTTTGCAGTGACGTAATTTTTTCGCCGCCATGTGAATAAAACGGAATGAAACCTGTGTGTGAATGAAAGAACCGATTAAAAAATGACGTCATCAACCATTATTTTTTTTCTCAAATGCAATTACAAATACATGGTTGCCGTGCTGGGTGATCTTGTTAGTTGGTTCATGGCCTTCCTATTTATTTTTAGTGGTGGGCAAGATTCTTTCTTCAAAGTAAATGTGGTCTGAACACACTTGCTTTCATTGACCTTTATCCTCCAAGAACCTAGCCATAGCTCTAACTTTTTCAAATATTCTTGCAGCTTGTAAGAAGCCTCTTTAGGGTCTGAACTAGTGCTTAGGGTAGCATGTGTTGAAATGGTTAGACTATCATCAGTTGGCAAATCACGAGTGTATATTACGTACAATATGGGTCCTAGAACACTGCCTTTAGGGACACCGTCATATATTGTAAAGGAATTCTGCCTGACTCTGAAGTTTCTCCCCAGCAGAAAGCTTTCAGAATTGTATGCGTATTGGCAGGGAGTGAAACCTTTAGTTTGTATATAAGGCCAGAAAATAAATAACACATGGATTTTAACAAGAAAATTACGAAAACAATTCACTTCAAAATAAACTACATATTTATATATAAAATTAGTTTATAATCAAGCAGACAGTTTCAATCTTGTGTAAATATAAACATATTAAGTACGTCATTCAGAGAGAGGCTGCTGCACTCTAAAATATTCTGAAGGAATGACTCGCCGAGTGTCTTAAAGCTAAGTGTACATGGTAGAGAAAAAACGCGAGATTTAGACAAAAATCTCGCTAGAGACTTATAAACACCCAATAGAGCTCTACAAGAGACTCACCTACAAAGTCTACGTGAGATTTATTTAGCGAGACTTTTTCGCCGTGTACACAGTCCAACGAAGCTAGATCAAAAACTCTACGATAACTCTACACTCTATTTAGCAAGCTAAATAGACTTTTTTCTCTACGGAGACGTATAGTAAAGTCTTGACAATGAACTTCATTACAGGTTGTTAAATTTTGAAATGGCTACGACATTAAATCGTATATTCGATACAAGCACACCATTTTAAGAGCATTTAGAATGTAGCCAAATAATGTACCGGGAATCATCCTCTTATTTTCATTGGTATTTTAATGGCTTTTCCAATAGCCTCCGTCCTTTGCAAAGGGGCATAATTAAAAGGGGCATAATAAAACATAAGGGGTATTCACAAATTGAGCAGGTGGTCTGGCACCCTGTCAACAGTCGTTGCTTGAGTTATCTGCTGTTTTGTCAGAGTGCCAGGCCACTTGCTGAATACCTATATACATATATATAGTAGTTTGGCTGGAACTGCTCGGAGAAACTCCTTTCAAGAGAATTTTAAATATTAAAGGTTACTTGATGCGAGTCCAAAAGTACATATAGTACCGAAGAGAGAGGTTGCCATGTTTAATTTTTAGGTACATTTGTCTACTTTTAGGTAAATTTTTTTTCTGTAAATAAGTACAATTCGACGAAGGGTTAGCGCTCCGCTGATGGCGCCAATTATATTTTCTACATCGGGGCTTTGATATAAATACATATATACATACAACAAACGTTGACAACAACTCGAGATAGAAAACTAACTCTATGCGAGAGGTAACTATTGTCTACCATGTACACAGCTTGTAGAGTACGTGATAGATAAAATTTGAGATTTCTCTATTTTGTCTCTAGCTAGAGTGAATAACTCCTAGAGTTGCTCTACCGTGTAAACTTAATTGAGAGAGGAGATTTTTATTTCAGTGAAACTCTCGAGAGATTTCTCTACCGTGTACGCTTAGCTTAAGACTTATCCTTGCGAGGGCTTGACAGTCGCACAGTCTCTTTTGAGTTGCCTTAACTGACTCCAATCGGGACCAAAATTTATATGTGATATCTTCAACTACCGTAGTATCGATTTTGGGTATGAGATGGCAAAAAAATTTCTTTTAATTTTTTGAGTCTCTATAGGGGGAATCTGAACTTTGGCCCCTGTGCGACACGCCTTAACCGTCTCCAATCGGGACCAAAATTTGTATGTGATATCTGTGACCGTATTACCGATTGAAAGGGTGCGACTGAAAAAAACAGCTCATTTGATTTTGTAAGGACCACCCTAATGCACATACATTTTTTTTAAGTGTCGTGTGCTAATACTTGCATACATAAATATTTATGAGGGGTAAGCAAACTCCGAGTCGGTTGGAACTTATCAGGTAATCCAATATATAGAAAAAGATGGGGACATAGTGTTCTTAAATGTTATCGCCTGGTGATGACAATAATATTCGCCGTTCCACTTGTTCTTTTCATTTCG
>NW_023463642.1:0-13208 GCF_013731165.1 Rhagoletis pomonella | reverse complement strand
TTTTATCATAACTCCTCCATTTATGCAGCTAGGAACATGAAATTTCGGACCATTTTTGCTCATTATCAACGGAATACTTACAGTGAAAATAACAAGGATCGGGTGACTACAACATATATATTCCATACATCTGATTGTTCAGATATGGGATTTTACTGTAAAACTCCTTTATTTGAACAGCTAAACCCGCTAAATTTCGTAAGATATTTTATAAATAATAATACAAAGTCTACTGAGAAAATCGTCAAAATCTATGCTGTATAAGCTTTATCTCCTATAGCACTGATTGTTCAGATACCAGTTTTTGCGATATATCTCCTTTATGTAGGAAACTAAATCCAATAAATTGTGTTACCGGTTTACATACCGATCACATAGCAGTGAAAATCACTTAGATTGGTGCCATATAAAGTATATCTTCCATACCTCTGATTGTTTAGATGCGATTTTTTATATAAGTATGTAACTCCTCTATCGATGTATGCAGATGTATTCAAAATCAGTAACCTGTCAAACTACAATTTGCAGATGTTCATGAAAGGTATGAAGCCTTCGGCATAGCCGAAGACAGCGCTGCTCTTACTTGTTTTTAAATTAGTATTAGTTCATAAAGTTATATAAAAGTGCACATTAGCCAATAATTTTAATTTCTCTGTCGATTTTCTATCAACTTCATATCAAGCCAAGCACAAAAAACTGTATAAAAAGACTTTAAGTACAAATTTAATCAAAGTGGCTAGTTAAAAGTAATTTCGTAGTTGTACATATTTAGATATTTGTTACACACCTACATCCGATATACTTTCATATACATCCATACATAAGAAAATGTGCTGTCGTTACAGTTGGTGGTCCAAATTCAAGCCATTATTGCACTCTAATTACTATGAAGTGAATTCGCATATGCATCCTACAGAAAAACATTGACGCAGCGAAAACGTTACTAGTTACAAATTGTAGACAAATTGACGGATGTGCCCCATATCATGATTCAATAATTAAAGGTTTGCTCATTAGTGACATTCGAGTTTTGACACTCCCTTAACTCCCTTACAAAAGATTGCACACACACACACGCACTCACACAGTAAGGGAGCTGATTTTGTCAAGAGGAAGCGAGAAAACTGTTTTTTGAGCAAACCTTTTATTATTGAATCATGCCCCATATGATCAGTGTTGTCAGATGTGAAAATTATCTTCATTCAATTCCTTCTTCTTCTTTTTTTTTTTTGGCGCTGTAACCGCCTAAGCGATTTTGGCCGAGTTCAGCAAAGCACACCAGTCGTTTCTTCTCTGTGCCAACTGACGCCAATTGAAAACGCCAAGTGAAGCCAAGTCCTTCTCCCCTTGATCTTTCCATCGCAGTGGGGGCCTCCCTTTTCCTCTGCTACCACCAGCAGATTCCGAGTTGAATACTTTCAGAGCTGGAGCGTCGGTGTCCATTCGAACGACATGACCAAGCCAGCGGAGCCGCTGTATTTTAATTCGCTGCACTATATCCATATCGTTGTAAAGCTCATACAGCTCATCGTTCCATAGTCTGCGGTACTCGCCGTCGCCAACGCGTAAAGGATGTTGTCATTCAATTTATTTACAAAAATTTTAGTCAAAATCCTAAGCTAAAAGCATTAAAATGAATCCAAAATTCCACTTGACAATTTTTCGATAGAAAACTTCTAAGCAGTGATGGAAAAGTAGGTTCAGTTTTAATTTTTACAGCCCTATTTCAATTGCAAAGTACATTCGGTAGAATTACATCATTTAGGTACATTGAAAAGTAAATACATTTTCAAATAATCGTATCCTCATTTGAATAGTCCTGCCAACCAATTGTAAACAGATCCTTTTAAATTTGGTTTGCTCAAATCCCTTAAAGATGGTGTAGAACAGATAGGTTCGCTTCGCATTTCTGTACAATCATAATTTCTAAATACATTAGCAAGCTTTTAGTACAATTATTTAAAGATTTTCTATAAGGTTTCAAAAGCAAATGTTGAAGGGGTTTTTATTTCATGAAATTGCCCTACGGTATACAAACTTAGATTAAATAAACTTTCAATTCCAATGCCTCATGATTTTTTTGTGATCAAATGTATCTTCGTCCAAAAAGAATGCCTAAAATAAATTTATGTTAATCATTCTCTAAAGCTACTTCTTTCTCTTGCAGCTTTTTGTAATTGCCATGTTTGCATGACATTCATAAAAAAACAACACAGGTAAATCTAATTACATCGTACCTGTTTGCGATGAATTTAAACATTTTTAAATTTTTGTTTATCTATTATACTTTATGTACTTAAAAAAATGTTTTTGTGGTAAAACAAAGGTATCTGTTTTCGCAAAAATTTTTTTTTCCTTAATCGCTTTTATGTTTCTCGATTTTTGAAGATTTAATCTTCACTTGGCAGATTTTTCATGAACAATTTCTGGCAACACTATATATGATAGATACCCATTTAGCCAATACCGACGAAGCTGCTATTCCAATTTATGCTTCATTTCTTCTTAAAACAATCATATCTCATCCAAAATCGATGCAGTTTCAAGCAAATGTTGAGGTATTCCCATTTTATTGCAGGGTAAATAGACATCCGCTGCCGACTCAATTCAACAGTGGCTGCGGTGTTAACAATGGTAACTGCAAATGCTACACTAACTACATGCCAACACAAAGAAAAAAACAAACAGGCGTCTAGGCGTTGCTTTAATAGCGGTACCCACATCATCAGCAAAGCCGTTACTAACACACTTCAGCAGTCAAATACAACTCTAATGGGAAGTTGACGACTGTAGGGTAAAGGCGAAATTGATGCATACTCATCAGAGCTGGCACCCAGCGAAACTGATAGCGTAGCAAAAGCCCAGAAAAATCGTAGTAAAAAAATAAAAAATCATATGTAAAAGATAGAAATCGTAATTGTTAATTAAATTAAAAATTTCCTAAAGAGCAAAATCATGCTACATACATATGTACATATATAATAATACTGTTGAAATTTCAATACCACTAGTACTTTTTTGATTGTTATATTAAAAGTATTCAAACCAAACTCGTTAATGTAAAAAATTGTTACTCGGTAACTACATGTATGTACATAGGTGCTGATTTTGACTTCGAACACACTTACATAGCTCTTGCTTCTCGTTATTTATTTTCGCGCGAGAAAATTACAGCACACAATTTAGAGAAAGAAATCACTGATGTTTTAATGGGTGTTTCACTCACATTGTCCGACTTGCAACCTGGTTAAGTTCCTACTGATTTATTCAGTAATTCGGTAAATTTACAAAAACAAAGCACATTTACATGTGTGGCTGCAGCTGAGCGTGGAGAGATGCTTGCTGTTATTTGTTATCATCCAGAATGTCCCAGTTCTAATCGCGCCAGAGGCAACACGATGTTAAAATGGATAGTAAACAAATTTTTCGTGTCTCGGAAATATGAAAAAACATCTGTGAAGTGCAGAACGAAAGCATATTCAAACGAAAATTGCCGACTTTGAAGTTTTCGAAACCAAATTCATTTCAAAGCAATCAAAATTAGATGCAGAGTCGGATAATTTACTTGCTCCTAGGACATCACCATATTAGTAAAGTTAGTTGCTTTCAAGAAAAAAGGAAGAATTCCGATAAAATGTGATTCGTAAAAAAGTACTTTTTAAACTGGTTTTGAAGTAGTTCCATTTCCGACAGGGTGATGTCTGTATGCCTGAATATAAGCAAAGCGATTGCAGAAACGAGCAAATGAGAGGCGTTAAGTGAAAATTACACTGCAAACTTACATACTCCACATAAACATATTTACCTACATATGTATATATGTATGTATGTCCATTAGTGCCGGCCAAAATTTTTATTTTCATTTGATGCTTTTGTAATAGTGAAAAGATGTTGTTTTATGAGGCCAATTACAAGCCTATAAAATATTACCTTTTAATTTTAAGCGCAAGAGTTCGCGGATCCATCCTCAAAGCACACTGGTCGAGTACGAATTCAAGGTTGAGGAAAACGGTTTGGTTTCTATATTAGAGAATTAATCCAGAAACCCAGGGTTGCACTTCAAGTTATTTTTTTTTCAACAAACATATATGTATGTAGATCGTTCTATTGATTATTTTGCGGTCTATAGACGAAAGAAGGCAAGAACATTATTAGTATTCCTACTCGCGTTTTCGAATAATTCCGAATTGAGGAACATTTTCGGTAGCTAAGTTTCTATATATTCCGTTACCCCAAGAAAATTCCGTTTGGACAAAAAAAATATAGTAGCTTCGAATTCACCCGAATAAGAAAATCATAGTTTCATACACTTATTTCTACGCATACTATTAAAAAATAGACTTTTACGAATAAAACCGGTATTTTTGTTCAAATTCTTTTTTATTTATTTCAATCATTTGTCTTCAATGGCTGTAAATGTGGTTTTTAATTTACTAAGTCTTATATATGGCGGAAAAGTTAGATGCATCCGTAGTTTTATAAATAAATTAAAGATATAAGCAAAATAATGCCGAAGAGTTTGCTAGAGGGCCATAAGTTCCATTCAAGCTCGAAAAGCTTTATTAATATTCAATATCCGATTCCTTCAAAGCTTTTCCTGGATCTTTTAAGTGATTTGTGTCCCATTACGAACATGGATTTTACTAAATTGTGTCCCCTTTGCGCTACTTTGGTAACTTAACAAGTAATTTTGCAAAATTTTCTATGATAGATTAAATTAAAAGAATTGAATAGCACAGACCTGCGAAATTTAAAAATAAAAATAAAAACTAATTTTTTTTAATCTAATCTTTTTAAACTAAAATATACTTTTTTTCCAGCACGTCGAGAATTTTTATTGGTGATATGTCGCACGTTTATTAATATACAGATGTAAATCAAAATTTACGTTTTTGGAGATTTCATCATACAATTACTAAGCTTGATATGGCGAATATGTTCAGCCTAACAGTTGACTAAACTTCCCAGTAATGGCGAAGATATGGGTCTTTCCATCTGTCTTTTTGTATACCAACTGTATGTGTTGATCAAACTTTTGTTGCGTTTTTCAACAAAATTAAAATTTTGAAATAATTCTGCATATTATTAAACGTGCGATTTATGTATATTTTAGGATTTTTAGCAATTTGCATGAAAAATGCCAAAAATAAATTAAATTTTTACTTAAAAACCAACAGTATTAGTTAAAAATACCCATAAATAGACTAAGTAAATCAGAAAAAAACGTATGTAATTTCGAAAGGTCCTCTGATATATCGTGTGTTTCAATCGATTGACGTATTCCCCAGATATTAACCACCAGAGTTGCTTTTAAAAAATTTTGATTCCTTGTATCAGTTGCGAGGGCTAAAGATAAACTTTATTTTAATCTTTTATGACAAATTATTATTTACATAATCCTAAAATAACATAATATTACTATTAGAATACCATCAAACGGGCATTATTTTCCCCCATATAAAATCGACCCAGCCTAATGTACATGCATATTGACATGAGTACTAGGTAGATGCAGTACAAAGCATATGAACAAAGCATATATGTATGTACAATTGCATATATATGTTATATATATACATATGATATATATATATATATCTTTGGTTATGAGTGTTTACGTTGCATGCAGCCATACATATTACACCTGTACATACATATGTACATACTTATGCACGTGCAAGCTCCAAAAGTGCTTGAATGTGTACGATGATGGATTTTCTGCTTGTGGTCTTTCCGTAAAGTGTGGCGAGCGCAGAGATCCTCCACCGCCCTGAAAGTGCAAATAGCCAAGATATAATACCTTTTTGACTTCTTACACATATTTACATACCTATTTACATAATATAAATAACCGGCAAGGAGATTTGTTGGCTTTCAGATATATACATACACATTTGTCTGTTACAATGCAAAACAACAAAAACTAAATGATTTTCAATTAATTAAACTAAATGGAACTCGATGGTTAAATTCATTGATTTTCCCTATGTATAGTAACTGGTGGCAATGATTGCAAGTGAAAACAAATTAATGCATGAATTGAAAGGCAACGGCAAAGCCAAAACAATAAAGCTTGCAGGCGATATACTGACGAAAGTAAGCTCTGCTTCGAGCATAAATATTCCCAACAAGCATGAAAAATAATTCCAACTTACAAGCAACTGCCGGCATTCTTCTAGTTCGGCGCTGTGAACGCCAAAGCCAAGTCCTTATACTACTCGTTTTTTTTGTTTCCAAAGAGGCCTTCCTCTTCCTATGTTACCAGCATCGCCAACTGCGTTGTATGCTTTCAGAGCTGGATCGGTTGCATCCATTCATTGCTCATCCTTCGTTAGTCTGCGGTATTCGCGGTCGCCAACATGCAAAGGCCAGCAAATCTTCTGCAGAATCATTTGCAATAACCGTCCTCATCCGATATACCAGGACGAGCATGACGCATGGCTTACACAGTACGTATTTGGACGATGAGAGACGACTTTACTTTTCAGTCGCACACTCAGTCCAAAGTGACGATGTGCAAATACGCTGACTGTTGGCAGGAGATACATCGTCGTTCACCACCAGACTCATTCACTTTTCTTCCTACTTTGAAGAGGTAAAACAGACGTCGAACTGAATTGATTTTCCTATCTTTTCAACGATTTGTCACATTGATGAGATCTAATCAGTTCTTTAGCGAGAGGCTTTATTTTTTCGTACTATACAAGCGACAAACATAGGTCTTAGTATGTTAAGAATACCGACAACGCTGTAGTTTGAATTCCAGAGCCACCTCATAGCTGAGGACTCCGTCATACTCGGCTGGGAGTTAAATAATCTACTCGCAATGCTGCTTTTCACAATATTTATATCCCCAGGAACTCAGACTACATTCTTTGTCAAATCGTTTAGAACCATTCAGCATTGAATCGCTACATAACTTCGAAGAGGTATTGTGGCGCTGTGCAGGTCAAATTGCAGCCGGGTTGGAAGAATAAACGGTAATCGAATATGAAAAAATATGAATATATACATACATATATAATAAGTATGTGTACTGTATTTGTACTTCAATGTTATGGTCACCGTACTTATAACAGCAATTCAATGAACCTAGCCACCCAAGGGCCCTCTTTTATTTCCACAGTTAGCACAAATCAATTGGAAATTAAAAAGTTAAACGCTATACTAATAGTTGATTGGGTTTCTTTATACATATATTTACAACAACAAATGCATAAGAGTACAATTAAAAAGGCTAACGAGCAATTGAAATGGATTTTTTAATTCCCACGCACGTCTGCAGGCTAAAATCGTCGAAGGAACTACTTGGAAATATTTAAATGAAAAGATTTGAAAATACTTACATATGTATGTTGGCACTCTATATATATGTACATAGGTATGTACTTACTATGCAAATAAATATTATACGGGTTAAGGTATTTTCACGTACCTACAAACGTAGCATTGCTTATTTTATATCTGCACTTGTGGCGTGCAAACACATTGAGGCAATCGATTTTAATTTAATTAATTGGCCAACTCTTATGTTGCACCTCAATTATGTATCTGTAAAGAGTATATTTACATAGGTGTGTATTCAGGTGGACTAAATTGTTAGTGCACTGAAGTTTGTAAGAACGCAAACCTTTATTTTGTCAATATGCCCAACTACTTTTTCAACTGTGAATGAAGCCACTTTCCTAAAACAAAATGTTGTTGGACTACATGTGTGCAGGCCATTTTATTATTTTTTTTTGGAATGTTTGCAAATGCTTTCCTTTTCTTCTTCTTTATTACTTTTGCGCTCCTTTTGTACTTTCGGCTTTCGGTTGCATTCCCTATGCCAATTAAATCATTGCTCACACACGCTCTAAATAAGTCGAAAAGATGAAACCACTTCTAATTCCACAGCTTGACAATTAGTCGCAGCTAAACGCACCAACGAACATAACTACCCGTTCATACACACTCACGGCCACTTGCAGTTTCAAACGTATATACAAGTAATAGATAGTGTAGTTAGCCGGGTGCCAGCGCGAGCATGCGTGAGTACTTGCGACAGTGCGGTATATACAGTATGTCAGTGTCCGTGTGGTAAGACCAGATGCTGAACTGGAAACCGCAAAACCGGATCCAGTAGCTGTTTTCCGGCTACTGACACTGCTGCTGCCACTGCCAGTGCCAAGTCTTGCAAATGCAAATTAATCACCAGTATTTTGGTTTCTTTTTTAGTTTAATGTGTGTAAGTAGTAAGTCTAGTCTATCGCACAGTGTTCATTTCAAAGTAGAGATGCAATTGTGAATCCTAATGTTGGTTTATGTTCTGTGCCTTACATGCACTTAGATATATATCTGACATTCAAAAAACATTAAATTTTATTATTAATCAATGGTGAGTCAGTAAGTACTGACCAGCGGTGGAACCATAGACGGGGAATAAAAAGGATATTTTTCTATTAAATATACATGGCATCAGGCCGCTCTCTGGTACCTAGTAGGCGAGATACACAGTGTGTCTGATCCGCGAGTCATTTGTGTACGTGTTGACTCGTCTGCGACTACACACAGTTGAATCATTCAGAGTCATCACGGGAGTTATGTCGAGCTAACTAACACATATTTATTTTCACAAACACATCCAAACCGACTCGCGAGTCAGACGCATGGTGTATGCCGCCTATAACTATTCGCATCCGACTACGATTGCACATGCAACGAATATGAAGATAAGGGGACGATAAGACGCCATGCAGCCGAGGGCTGTGGGATGCGACCATGCGCACTCCAAGAAGTATAAGCCCATTAGCCTAATAACGTTTTCTCAGAAAACCCCACAGAAATTGATAGATGCGGGCACCAAAAGAAACGTAACGCTTTCAAAAGCAAAGGAGAAAATCGAGAGTTTCATCGATGGTCAACAAACTACAGGTTAGCATCATTGTAGCAAATACGGATCTAGTAATCTTCACTAGGAAATACAGCATCGGTCATATATCCTCTTCTGTGTAGCTTAGTAGTGGATGAACTCCCTCAACTTCTCTCTCACAATGTCATCCGCTGCCAAGGCTATGCAAATGACATAATCACTATTGCTTTGGGAAAATTTCAGAGCACCCTCTGTGACATAATTCAAAGGGGTTTAAGATTAACCAAGAAATGGTTAGCCCAATTAAGGCATAAATTCAGCTAAAACTGCCATCGTTACCTTCACTAGGAGCAGAGCCCTACTGGGCATAAGGGACATAACCTGGGGGTGGTCGCGATCAGCGGCTCTAGCGAACTTTAGTATATAATCGTTAGTTTTTATGAAAAAAGCATGTGGATTCGATTACCTCCAAGTCCCCGAAAACTTTAGCAGTGTGTAAGCGTCTGGCAGGAAATACCATGATAGTAAAAGGAATTGGTTAATGAGGCGGTAGTTGGAGTTTCAAGAACCATCCTGGCCACGGTGACGCAGTTTTCACCAAGCTACAACGACTGACATGTGTATGCACAACGGGGACAATGCGCACATGTCCAATGACAGCGCTGGAAGTAATTCTCGAACTTCAGCCTCTTCATATAGCCATAGAGCAGCTTGCTAAAAGAACTCTACTAAACTTTTCTAGAGAGGGATTTGGAAAAGGAAAAGTAATATCCTTTAGGAACATGGAAAAGTTGGTTAGTCGCTCTCTCTAGTGCTATTTCCTAGAGAGGATATAGAAGGAGCCATTACCTTTGAGGAGATTTACAATAGAACTATGCAGCAAAGCAGCTTGGAGCACCTCTGCTATCGAGAGACTGCTACAAGCTAGCACCATGCACTGGCACACAGACGGCTCGTAAACTCCGAAAGAAATAGAGGCAGGAATCTTCAGTCCCACGATTAAGATCTCCAGTTGGACTCCAGCCGTTCTGTAAGAAGGGTCTAAGGGTCTCAGGGAAGAGCTCAGGAAGGAGAGGAACGCACTACACTAAGAAAAGAGTTTGGTTACGTCAACTAAATATGTATATATGTATGTAATATGGGTATAACAATAAGAGGTTTCAATAAGAGATACCAAAACTTAATTAACCTCGCAAAGGAGAAACTTAGAATACTAATAGATATCCTTTCGGGACACTGCTGACATTGCACGTAGTCCACAGCCTTGAGGATTGCAAATACCTCAGCTTGGAAGACCGGAGCATACTCCCCAAGAGGGAAGTGGAGTTTATCCCCATTAACACCGATAAAGACCCCAGATCCTTACCCAGAGTCAGGTTTGGAGCCATTAGTGAAGATTCGACAAATTGTGAGTTCGGGCTCAGTGCTGGCATTAAACCAACGTTCAGTCTCAGAAAATTCTACATTATAGAATCTCTTCAACAATGGTAATGGTGGCGTACTATCCTGGGGAATTGAAAAGACTCAAGTGGTCAGATCTCTGACGCCAGCAATTTCCGCCTCACCCCATTCAGTGTTATATCTACATCCATCCGCTTCTGTTCAGTCTACAGGTGGCTTCTATGGCTTTCCAGACACAATGTGACGATAATTGCAGCAGTGCGTCAAGAGTAGCAGCAGGTGTTGTAGAGAAATCTCCCGCACATTGCGATTGTTTTTAGAAGTTCAGCAAGCACACTTCCCACGCTATTGATTGAGTGTCTGCTCCAGCATAGCACTGACGCATAGCTGATTACGGGATCATAGAGGTATAAATCCAGAGGATTCCCTTTGGTAACAAACCCCACATTTTGTCAAACACCTGTTTACATTGCCAGAATACCGCCTATGCTTGGAAGGGCTTGTACTTCACGTGAGATTTCCACAATAGCTGTGTAACCAGAATTACTCCTAAATACTTCAAATCGGCAGAAGTCTGAATTGTGTGTTAAGCGTAGATATTAGAGTAATTAAGAGTGATAAGAAGAGAATCATATACCATGCACCAGAGCAAGGAGGAAAGCACACCACCCTGAGGACAGCCCTTGTTTACTCCGCACGTGACATATTAATCTCCTTCTGCCTGAATTCTGATGAGCAGCTGCGCCGGCATTGAACGAAAACAAAAAAGTTAAGTCCAAATTTGAATTCCTTCACCCCCAGAAATGTTTTCATACCGAAAAAGTTATAGCCTTGTTCTTTCTTTGAATCCAAAAAATATTTAGAGGTCGCTCAAAGCGAATCACATAATTTTTCGTAGAAATGGTATAGAATTCGTGAAAATCAATATTTTTCGATAGCAAGACTCTGTTTCGCTTCAGTAGACTTCTAAGCCCAATTGTTTATTTAACCATTTTTTAACATGAGCATATTCACTATTTTTATACGTCCCCCCAAAAAACACCAAAAATGCAATGGGGGACCCATAAAAAATCTTTAGTATTAAAACATGGTAGGATAAACCATTCGCTATTATTACTCGAAGTCTCCTAAAAAGAAACGGACCTATAGAATATAGTTACTAAGAATAAAATGGTTAAATAAACAATTTAGTATTATTTTTCTTTGCACCAACCTAATGAACAATCATACATATATTGTAGGTATAGGTCATATAGATAATTTTAAATGATTTTAACTTACCAACAACATAAAGTGCTATCACGAATGCTATGCCGTTATCGTTGAAACTTCGACATCCGCTTCTCCGACTACCATTGCTCCAGACTGTGGGTTTCCTTGAGAATAACGACATCATTTTAGGTAATTTATATCAATCGCTTTGCTGACGATTTTCACGTAGAGTGTGAATTGTTGTAATCTATGTAGTGCACCCAAATGCGTTTGTAGCGTAAGCACAATTATTTATTACTTTTTCTTTAACTTTATTTTCCACTTTTTAATGTATGTATGTATTGCAATTACTTAAATCTGCTGTTATAAATTAGTTTGGTGAAAATAATTCATTTAAATGTTTGTCTCTTAAATAATGTTTCTGAAGCACAACTTAACGAGGTGTTTTATCTCTGCAGCTTTCCTGGCAGATAAGAGTTCGTTCTTCTCTCTACTAATTGTACCAGAACTAAACTAAAGAAAATAAAATAAAAATCATTATTTCTAAATTATAACAAATCACACAATGCAGCCAACGCGAACTTTACCTGCGCAACTACATACATACATACATATTATGTAAGTACATATGTATGTATGTATGTTTGTATGTATATAGAAAACAACCGTTTATGAAAACAAGCAAGCAAAGTGGAATGAACTGAACACCTCACCCACATGCCCCTATCTTCAATGGGCCCCATTCATTTTCTTTAGCAACACCGCAAATTACGCGTGCACTTAGCGATGGTTACTGTAGACACCCAGTCAGAAATTTGATCATGTATGACTTAGGACGTATACGAAGATGCATGCAAACGCTTGTACGCAAGTATGCATTCATAAAAACAACATCCCAAAGCCAGCTCTCAGTTTGAGCTTAAAACATTCTTCTTTGTTATGTACAAACGGATGCATGACTTTCCTAGTATATCGCCATGGAAAAAACAGATGCATCCTGGAATGTATAGAGCCTAAGGCCGATGATACATTCTTGGGTATGTACGGACTATACATGACCATTTCCGACTGGGCATTGAACGTTCAATACAAACATACATACATACATATGTCCATGCGCCGGTATGTATGTAAGTGGCGTGTATGTACCCAGTGGGAAAAGGTAATTTTAGGGAATGCAAAAAGTAATGGATAGCCCCTATAATCTATGCACGAAAAGATGCAAGAATTTCTCTACAGCGTTTTCATACGAAAGTAATATGTTACGAAGCTATAAATATAATTAAAAGAAATAAATAGATAAAAAATAAGGAATAAAGTCCGTGCACAGGTTTTGAACCCGTGACCAACTAGTTGGTGCTGAACACACACAGCCATTTATCTACAGCAGCTGTTGAGATAACGTGAAAAAAGCCACACTTAAGTTAGTCCTCAAACTATTTTTTTCGCTCAGCCGTAGTTGTTAATCTTTTATTGGTAGAAAAACTTAGTGTATTCCCATTTTCCCACTGGGTATTTGTCGAAATTAAAAGTGACTGCAAGTACGGAAGATGTCGGTTGATGAATTTCAAACTGCTTGTACATCACCGCATTCTTAAGAGGTAGCAACAACACAATAAGAAATTTGCATGGATCAGCGTGTTCTTATTTGACCGCCAGCGCTGCGCATATATGTACGTATGCACATTAGGGTGGTCCACATTTTTAAAAATATTTATTGAAATCAAAAAGTATTTAGAGGTCG
>NW_023463641.1:0-13213 GCF_013731165.1 Rhagoletis pomonella | reverse complement strand
CGAAAGATGCCAGTTAGCTGAACGTGCACTGACTTGATTTCTTTCTTAGCTTTGTTTGACACGGGTAGTCCTATCAGTTTAATTAGAAGCTCATGTGTGCCTGCAACGGTCGAAGTAAATGTTGATTGTAAATTATCCTGCTACCGGGGAACTGCTAATAAGCGATTGAATGTATGTGGTATTGTTTCCTTGTAAATTCGAGTTTGGTAGGCATGAATTAATACATACATTTTTTGTTTTGCCAGATTCTGAGGCTGTGGTGCCGTTGTTGGTCTTTTGTCTTTTGGGAAGGATGGGAGTTGGTTTGTGTCAGATAGAGACAATTAGATAAAAGAAATATGATCTGCTGAAAATGTATGATCAAAATAAAATTTCCTTAGCGGACAATGTCGAAATTGCCCTTCGACTTTTTGATATATGTAAATATCCGCCAAGTAATTCTGAGGCTGCTCCAATCATAGGAAAATAATGTGTTGCTTTTAACGGTGTTGACCCTGAAGTGAATATTCTGTTAGATATGGAGAGTGGCGCGGCTCATATTATGGCAGGTTCAGATGAGGTTTTTTTGGTGGATTATAATGATTTGTCTAAAAATATTGAAGTGATGCTAGCTCTAAATTTAATTGAAGGTGATGTTGGACATCTAATAAATATCGATATCCAATCAGTATCTGCATCTATGCGTAACCTCATTAAAATAATGTATCAGTCTAGGGGCAAACTGGAGGTTGGTAATTACTCGATGCAAATTAAACTAAATAATGATACGCCACTGTACAGTAGTCCAAGGAGATTGTCACTTAAAGAATGAATGGAGGTTGAAAGAACTATTTATGATTTATTATCGCAAGGAATTATACGACCTAGCAGTTCCCCATAGTGCTTATAAGGAGAAAGGATGGGTCTTTAAGAATGTGAGTAGATTATAGGGCCTTAAATAAGTTGACTATCAGGAATCATTATCCGTTGAACCTTACTGAAAATTACTTAGAATATCTTGGTGGTAAAACATATTTCAGTACTCTAGATTTAAAGAATGGATTTCACCAGGTAACTAAGAAAGGAAAGTTCAATACCCATTACTGCGTTTCTGAGCAGTGTTGCCATTTCAGCCTTTTTCCGGCTAGATTTAGCCGGCAGCCGATTTGTTAGCCGTTAAAAAATTAGCCGTTTTAAGCCGATTTTGCTATTTGCCTTGTTTTCTTAAATTTCAAATATGTATATATGTTTCCATTTTTGACTAAGCGACCCAAAATCTGTTAGAAATGGATACTAGCCTTATCGTGGAGAAAATTTTCATGTCAGGCAGGGTTGTATGAAATTGGGCCGATTTCGCTTATTTTTACTTTAAACGAAGAAGGGATTTTCTTCATAAAATGTTTGTTATAAATGTCTTAATTTTAAGTGTGAAGTTTTATTCGCAAACTTAGAAAATAAGAAATTGTTTCACTGTTAAGACAGTTAAGATGCGTTTGTGTTTGGATATAGTGCCAACAACCAAAATAAATATTGCAAACAAAATATGTATTGCAATATTGTCTTCTCAGATAGCGGATATTCAATTCTGCCTAAATTACAAAACAGAATTTTTGCCCACTCCCAAAAGTTTAAGGTAAGAGAAAAATTTATATTTTCAAGCACTTTGTACACATATGTATTTTTTTAAACAAACTTTTTTGCTGAGAACTTATTTAAATTCCAAAAACCGAAGGCCAACTTGAATTAAAAGAACCAACACTGAAATGCGTAAAAATTAAAACAAAAGAGCACAAATTTCAATGCAAAGCAAAACTCTCTGGGAATCCTACGAGACATCTGCCGGTCATATGACCGGCCATCTAAAAGAGAGATCTTCAGTCTTTTGACATCATATTTTACATCAGAATTGAAGGGATTTCTGAAAAATCTGACCAGTTCTTTTGTGTAACTGTGATTTTGCATCCCTTGTCAACATATGGCCTCGGTTGATGTTAACTTAAGTCGTTGTTTTACTGCCTTAAAATTGAAGGGAAATTTTTACAGCGTTTTTTATGTGTATTGGTTTCTAATTGAGTGTATTGAGAATCGGTCAGTCTGAAAAGGCCTTGTAGGGAAGACAATAGAGAATTATCCCTCAAAATTTCAGATAGTAAGAAAAAATACTCCCAAATTCTCTCTCATGTAGAGAGACTTGCAATTTTCTGTACGAACGCAAATTTGCAAGTTTTTCTGTCAGCTAGTTTCCACGGTTGCATTTCATATAAAAAAAATTGGTATAGAATTTTTAAAATTCTTTCAGAGGGGCAAAAAACAGGACCTACGTGTATATATCTTGTCAGTACGACTTTCTTCAACATACGTTTCAATTTCTTTGTCGGGTTTACTATATCGACTCTGGTTGAGATTGATTAAGAATACAGTTTTTTTCATTGGAATTAACTAAATTAATTAAGTAAACAAGTATTAATTTACATTTTTCATTTTAAAATCGCTCCAGTTTGTAAATTTTAAATTTAACGAACTTGTTTATTCAAATTATCGTCGACAAAAAATCCAACCATGTGCCACAATCATATGTTTTTCCTAATTGCGAATTCTTGCTGGCAAAATTTTTTTCGGCTCGAATTTGTAACTTCTCTCCAAGAAATAGTCTTTTTACTCGTGATTTATTTAAATAAAACATGTGAAATTTAGTTGAAACATTTTTGCCGTTTTAGCTGGTTTTATTTGCCAATTTAGCCGGTTCGTCCAAAAAGTTCTGGCAACACTGTTTGTGACACCAATAGGTCAATATGAATATTGTTACATGCCGTTTGGACTAACAAATGCACCTCCTGTTTTCCAACTTTTCATTAATATGATTTTCAAACCACTTATTGATTCGCGGAAAATTGCAGTTTATTTGGATGATATAAATGTGGCTACCAATACCTTTGACGAGCATATTAAGATTCTAGAAGAGGTATTAGGGTGATTATCAGCTGCTGGGTTGCGTTTGAATTTGTTAAAGTGTAGCTTTGCATATAGAAAGTTAGAATATTTGGGGTATTATGTAAATGAGAAGGGTATTAGGCCTAAAGAGAGTCATCTGGAAGCAATTAAATCGTATCCAGTGCCAAAAAATACTAAATACAAATACAAAGATGTGTGGGCTTGTTTTCGTATTTTAGGCGTTTTATTCATAATTTTACTGGCATAGCAATGCCGCTAATTAAACTTACGCATAAAAATGTGGTATTTAAATGGACAGATTAATGTATGAATGCTTTTGTATTATTGAAGGAAAGGTTAATTGAGCCTCCAGTATTATGTATATTCGATCCCAAACGTGATACAGAGTTACATATAGATGCAAGTTCTCATGGATATGGTGCAGTACTGCTACAAAAATAAGATGATAATAAATATCGTCCGGTTGCATAATGATCCATGTAGATGCTTTAAGTCGGATGTCAGTTGTATGTGCTGTTGAAGAAAGTGAAGTTGATGTGAATATTCAAATTTCACAGATGCGGTATGCAAATATTAAACACCTTAAAGAAAGATTAGAAGTTGAAGATGTGACGGGGTATGAACTTGTGAATGGTTTAGTTTTTCGAATTTATGGATTGTGTCGGCAGTTGTTAGTGCCGGATGAGATGTAAGAAAATGTAATAAGAATGATTCATGAAAATTTTGGTAATCAAGGGATAGATAAATGTGCAAATAAAATACAAAAGCATTATTATTTCCCGGTGCTGAGGGAAATGTTAGGTAAATTTATTCGAAATTGTCTGAAATATATTTATTATTCGGCTTTGCCAAGAAGCAATGAAAGAAGCCTTTATAGAGAAAAAGCGAGAACCTTTTGATACGCAAAAAAAAATTCAAAACCAATAACTTACTAAAAAGTTGTTTATTTTATTCAAATAAAAAACAAAAAAAATTCAAAACCAATAACTTACTAAACAATTTTTTATTTTATTCAAAAAAATAACAAAAACAATTTGTTTATTTTAGCTTAAAATTATTGTAACCAATAGAGGTTAATATGTTGTAACTAACTGTTGTAACTGTTTAAAACTATTCGTCGATTTAAATTGTTAACTTTTTACTGAGCATGTTTATTTTACGAGGAGGAAGCATCGAAAGCCTAACCCCGTCAGTGTGAGACTTTAACCCAAACTAAACTTCCTACCGTCATATACCGTTCCCCTCCCGGGATTATAACACTGTGTGACTGATAAGGTTATAGATCTATTCTCTTCTTCTTAATTGGCGCTGTAACCACCAAAGCAATTTTGGCCAACTGACGCCAATTGGAAATGCCAAGTGAAGCCAGAATACTTTCAGAGCTGGGGCGTCGGTGTCCATTCGAACGACATGGTCAAGCCAGTTGAGCCGCTGTATTTTAATTCGCCATATACCAGCACGGGCATGATGAGTGACTTATAGTGTGGTTTTCGTACGTCGAGAGAGGACTTTACTCCTGAATTGCCTACTCAGTCCAAAGCAGTACATACTTGTTGGCAAGAGCGATACTGCGTTGGATTTCCATGTTGACATAATTATCGGTGTTAATGCTGGTTCCCAAGTAAACGAAATTCTCTACTTTCTCGAAATTATAACTGTCAAAAGTGACGTGGGTGCCAAGGCGCGAATGTGCTGATTGTTTGTTTGATGACAGGGATTCTTCGTCTTGTCCTCGTTTACCACCAGACCCATTCGCTTTGCTTCCTTGTCCAACTTGGAAAAGCCAGGACAGGCTTCGCGGTTTTTCTTACCGACGATATCAGTGTCATCGGCATAAGCCAGCAATTGTACGCTCTTGTAGTAAATTATTCCTGAGCTATTCAGTTCTGCAGATCTTATTATCTTCTCCAACATCAGATTAAAGAAGTCACATGAAAGAGAGTCGCCCTGTCTGAAACCCCGTCTGGTGGCGAACGGCAACAGAGCAGAGCTGGTGGTATTGCTCTACGTCACTGCCGTATGAGTTTTGAGGGGATATAGGAAACTCCTTTTAGTGCTGTCGAAAGCGGCTTTAAAGTCGACATATAGGTGGTGAGTGCCTCGTTTTCTTGCGGGTCTTTTCCAAGATTTGGCGTATTGTGAATACCTGGTCTATGGTAGACAATACATTCGATAAGACCTTGCAACCTATGCTTAGAAGGCTGATCCCGCGGTAGTTGGCACGCATGGCGGGGTCGCCTTTCTTGTAGATTGGGCAGAGCGCACTTGAATTCTAGTCGTCGGGCATGCACCTTATTACCTCCTTGCCATCGTAATTAAATAGCTCAGCTGACAGGCCGTCAGCTCAAGCAGCTTTGGCACTTTTCGTCATAGTCAAGCGCTGGGATATCGACCCCATCGTCACCGACTGGGACCTCGGGTTCGTCTTCTCCACTTCTTTCAGTGCTTCTGCCATTCAAAAGGGTCGAAAAATGTTCCCTCCATAATCTGAGTACGTTCTGGACATCGGTCACTACGTCGCCATGGTTGTTCCTACAAGAGTCTTGAAACCTTCCGTAAGTCGCTCAACTCTCTACTAAAAATTTCGGGTATTTTTTCTGTCAGCCAGCATTTGAAGCATTTTCTCACACTCCTCATCGTACCAGTGATAAGCGGGAAATGTGGTTTCACTGATCGCGCAATTCGGTTTGTTGAAGAGTGCTCTCTGACAGCAGGTGCGAGGGTCGAGCGCAGAATCCATTGACCGTATGTTTTGATTGCAGCTTTTCGACGTTGAACTTTCCTTGCATTGTTGGGGGCCCTTTTTTGCTGATCCTAGGTTGGGTCGTATATTGGATGCATGAATATAGTAGTGCGAGTCGATATTTGGCCCTCGGAGTGTACGTATGTACATCTAAAACACTGGAAGCATGATTTCCGTCTATCGCAACATGCTCGATTTGGTTTCCCGTTTTTCGATCTGAAGACACCCATGTAGCTTGAAGGATCTTTTTATGCTAGAACCCAGCATTACATACTGCCAAGTTTCGGGCAACGGCGAAGTCGATCACCCTCAGCTAATATGTACGCTCAAAGCTAAGAGAGCCTTGGATGCACATATGAATGATACGGATTGTGGCTAGACTTTCGTCCACTAGAGTGAACGGCAGTATCTCTCCCACCACAAATCCAACACCGAATTGCACTTCTTTACGTGGCAACTGTAGTAGACGTCGCAAGGCTCCACGCTTACCTTCCTCGCCCCGTCCATCGCATTTCGTGGATGGCGGTGATGTCAGATTTTATTTTTCCTAGGACATCAACCAGCCGGGCAGAGGCACCATCCCGATTAAGGGTTCGGATGTTCCAAATGCATACCCTAAAATCGTAGTCGTTCCAATGTTTGCCGTGATCGTTATCAAAAGAAGGGGGTATCATCCGAGGCATGTGTTTTTTTTTTCATTGGGCAGGGTTCTGACGTGGCGGGACCCAAACCCAGCGCACACGGGCCACTCCCAGTTGAATGGCAGTCAAAAGCTTTGCAGTACTGAGAAATGTACAAAACATAGTGGTCAAAAGCGAATATCTCAACTAAACCCTGATGTATTTTTTAAATTCATAGCTCTACATACCTGTATAGTAAACCAAATAGCCGGACCAGACGTTATTCAAAATAAAAAATGTAAAAAATAAACTTTTTTCCGCATACTCTGTAAAATTCTTCCGCAATTTTGTAAGGTAAACTAACAATTTATAATCATTGCTTTGCAGCGAAATATCTTATCTTAAATTATACACATAGATATGTATAAATATGAGGACGTATTGAACATTTTGATTATGCAGATTTTTTATGCTGGTATATTCATATTATGATTTTGTTTTGTCACATTTACGAAGTAAAAGTCTTGGCTGTTCACCCAACCGGTCTATATTTTTATCCATAATCTCAGATTGTACGCTTAAAAAAGGCGCAAACATAAAGACAAAGTAATAAACAATTGGAAAATGGAAGTGCTTTGAAGTTAAGGAGAACTGTGTGGAGATCTTTTTTAAAATCTGTGAAGCGGTAAATAATGAGATGCCCGCAGTAATAGAAGCTTTTCGGGTGCCTGTTAAGAATCATAATGGTAGCCAGCAGCGTGACAAAACTTCCTCGCCGATTGTTGTCAAGCTTTTCTCTTCTTATGCGCGCAGTCAGCTCTTTAAATCTGTAGCCGGCTTCTGCAAAGCAAAAAAGCGAGCTCTTAAGCTGAATGACATTGCTATGGATGGTACTGCAAGTATACACATACACGAAAGCCTATCCAAAGCGAATCGTGAAATTATGCACTATGCAGCTCAACTTAGGCGCCAAAAACATCTGTCAGCTGTTTTCTCGATTCGCGGCCATGTGTTGGTTCGTAAAAGCGATGGTGAAATGGCTGTAAGAGTATTTTATAAGAAAGGTATAGATGAAATTATCGGCACAACCTAAAAATTCAAACAACTCGTAAACTTTTTACGCGTTTGGTATATTATTGTCTAGATATAATGTTAGAGTTAAGCTTGTATTATTTTCTCTTCGCTCTTCTTCTGTTTCCTATTCTTTTTCGTGCTTTGCTTCTATTTCACATTCCTGCCGTGATTTTTTTAGCTTTATTTGCTCTTTTATGGCTCATTCTTTTTCAGTTCAGTGCAAAATACTTACTTAACATGACTGTTAATAAAATATCTTGCGCTGACGGAAATCATAAGGTCATGTTAGATATTTTATGTAAGCAATCTGTCGGTCCATTTTAACGCGCGGAGCCTATGTTCTGAAAAGATGGACTATGTTAGGATATTTTTGAGCAATCATCAATAGACATCATGTGTGTTTCCGAAACTTGGTTTAGCGACAATGCCTCTGAACTTCATTGTTGTATCGACAACTATAATGTTCGGAATGATCGAATTAACAAAAAGGGGGGTGCTGTGGCAATTTATTGTAGGAAATCTCTCAATATTAAGCTCCTCGCTAAATCTGCTTACTCGGACACAGAATACTTGATTTCAGAGGTTTCTGATGGTTCAACCAAATTTTTATTTCCTGTGTGTAAAATCCACATAAATGTTATCCCTTAGACCGTTTCTTTTCTGAGTTGTCTGTGTTTCTTATTGAGTATGAGTGTTATGTCATTAATGGTGATTTTAATGTTAATTTTCTCGTCAACGACTCTAGTAGTATTAAGCTGCGTTATCATGTTTCAACAGCTGGACTAGTTGTTGTTAATGATACTAGCCCATATACTTAAGTTTGACCAAATGTGTATTATATCGGACCACGATTTAATCTTGTACTGTTGATGTGGTGTTTAATTGTTAAGCTCCTGGTAGTGCTTTCTTGTATCGTGACTTTCGTTCCTTAGACAAAAGTCCATTGTTTTTGGATTGTTCTTGTATATGTTGGAATGATTGTTGGTATCTTGAGACAGTTGACAAGAAACTTGACTATCTTAACGATAATTTGACTGTCTTATTTGATAGGCATGTCCCTACACGCACTTCTAATATAATTAACAAATCTTGTCCATGGTATACCAAAAAAAGTAAGTTTCGTTATAAAGAAGCGCAACAAATTGCATGCCAAATGGAGAAGTTCGAACACTGATTTCGCGTGGGCAATGTATAAAACTGCTCGCAATGAAGCAACCGCTGCCATTAGGCAGGCAAAAAGAAGGTATTACAGCCATAAACTGAATCCTTCTCTTCCGTCTAAAGAGTTATGGCGAAACTTGAAGGGCTTGCGAATACACGGCGAAAAAAGAAATGAGACGTGCAAAATAGACCCTGATATCTTAAATGATTTTTTTATTGGCTTGAGCAGCCACTGCAACAGCTATAACCTTAACGAAATTGCTGTGAGTACCTCTTCCATTCATGATACTTTTGAATTTCAAGGAGTTAGTGAGTCTGATGTTTTAAAATCTATTATGGCTGTCAAGTCGAACGCGGTGGGAAATGATGGAATATCGTTAAAATTTGTAAAAATTGTGCTTCCCTTTGTTATAAGTCCTCTTACTCACATAATAAACCATTGTTTTTCGAGCGGCTGTTTTCCTGCAGCTTGGAAAAGAGCGATCATTTTGCCTGTTCCAAAGAAACTCCTTGCATCCGATCCTTCGGATTACAGACCTATTAGTATCATACCAGCATTTTCGAAGGTAAGTGAAGCCTTAATGGCTGAGCACATCTCGAAGTTTATT
The DNA here is from genome assembly GCF_013731165.1 of Rhagoletis pomonella. NCBI lineage: Eukaryota > Metazoa > Arthropoda > Insecta > Diptera > Tephritidae > Rhagoletis > Rhagoletis pomonella. The sequence goes on along the minus strand of NW_023463641.1, from coordinate 4,076 downwards.
GAAGCTAACAACTTGCTTTCCCCACTACAATCGGGCTTTAGACAAAAGCACAGCTGTGCTACTGCTATGGTTAAAATTTTAGATGATATTCGAGTGCCGTTCGATAATGGTGCCTTAACTCTGCTCTGCCTCTTAGATTTTTCTAAGGCATTTGACTCGGTCAACCATACTTTACTCTGCTGGAAACTTAGGAACCTGTTTGCATTCTCTCATAGTTCCGTTAAGCTTTTACGTAGCTACCTTGTGGGCAGCAGTGTTGCCGCGAAACATTTTTAGCGGTAGCTAAATTCAGGCTAAAAAGGGCTAAAAAAGAGCTAAAAATCGTCGTTGTGGCTAAAAATGGTAGCCAAATTCTTTTACCTACATATAAATATATAAGTATACACGCAAACATTTTCTATAAGTAATGATATAGAAAAACAATAAACTCTGGAAAGAATTAATATTTTATTCAACAAAAAAACTTGTTGTGTAACACATAAAGCATATTAAGGGCCGCCAACTTACCTATTTCAAAGTATAGTTAAATCGTTAATGGATAAGATAACGGCCTAGAAACGTAAAAAAACATACATATACATATGTTATTAATTAATTAATTTCTTACATAAACAAAAAAATGAGATCACATTAAGAATACATAAGTACTAGAATCATATCTATATACAGTGTCGGACAATACTAAATAACTTAAATAATTTCAAACTATGCTTCGAAAAATATCCATTTGTAAAAGAAATTTTGAAAATGTTATGTTATAATTTACAAAGAATTAAAATGTCGGTGCTTTATTATTGTCCGACGCTGTATGTATCAAACAAACAAAAGAGTATTCATTTAATGAACTCATAGTAAAATAATTTAATCTATAAACATTTTTTTTTAACACATTAAATATCTATATCTATATCAATACTATCATCGCTAAGCGATTCTTCGTCGTTACAATTTTGTTCATTTCTCATTAACCGGACGATATCATCTGTAATTTCAAAATCATGACAATATTTCTGTACATTTTTTAAGCCATATCTTACAGTTAATAAAGCGTTTAACATTGCAAAATTCATTTTATTTCTGTCCTTATTTTTAACGAAATTTATTATAGAAAACGTCCTTTCAACTTCTGCGTTACTTAAAGGTAAAAGAAGCAACCGATAAACAAACTTTTTCCACCACTTAAGCTAGCGACACAATGAACAGTTTATTTGCCTTAAAGGAAAGGCGTTCGCTTTATAAGCGAAGAGTTAAATTCATGAAAATCATATAAAAAATTTTAATGTCAATGATGAATAAATTTTGAAAAGGGATAAAAAAGGGCTAGGGGCAATTTCAAATTTTTGTGGCCAAAAAAAGAATTTGGTATCCAAATTTAGCCACCAAAGGGCTAAAACGGCAACACTGGTGGGCAGAGTTCAGCAAGTTAAAAGAGAGAGATTGCTTCTTCACAGTTCAAATTTATAAATGTGGGTGTCCCTCAGGGATCAGTTCTTGGTCCTCTTTTATTTAGTATGTTTGTCAATGATGTGTTTTCTGTGTGTAAATATGTTAATGTGCATGCGTATGCTGATGATATTCAGTTATACCTTTCTAATCGTATCGGTCTTGTTGAAGATTTATGTTATAAAGTAAATAGTGATCTGTCTAATATTCTGCGTTGGGCTGAGAAAAAATGGTTTGAGTTTAAATGCTGCAAAGTCTTATGTTATGCCTATATGTAAAGATTTGGTGGCCACCGATAACATACCATCATTATGGATTGGCACATCTGCTGTCAAAACCACTGATAAAATTAGGAACTTGGGTTTAATTATAAATAACAAGTTAAGCTGTTCTGACCATGTAAATAAGGCAGTTAGCAATGTATATGTCACTTTACGTAGGTTAGGAATCTCTGCATCATATACACCGCTAGAAACTCGGCGAAAACTTGCTTTGCAATTAATTTTACCCCACTTGACGTATTTTGAATTAGTTTATAGCGAACTTGATTTGATTTCGGCGAAAAATATCAATGTAGCATTCAATAATGTTACGAGATATGTATATGGTTTAAGTCGTTATGGTCACATATCGCCTTGGAGAGACAAAATTCTGGGATGTAGCATATTAAATTATTTAGCCGGGAAAAACTGCATGTTCATGTTTAAATTGCTAGTGTGGAAAGTTCCTAAATACTTGTATGAAAAGCTTCAATCAACCAAGTCACGGAGACATAACAGCTTGGTTATTCCTAAATATAACTACCTTACCTCGGGCCGACTGTTTTTCGTTAGCGCTGTAAGCAGCGTTGCCATTTTAGCCGTTTTCCGGCTAGATTTAGCCGGTTGCGATAGCAAACAGCCGGAAAAAATTCGATTTAGCCGGCAGCCGATTTGTTAGCCGTTTTGCAAAAAAAAATTAGCCGTTTTTAGCCGATTTTGCTCTTCGCCTTATTTTATTAAAATTCAAATATACAAGTTTTTATTTTTACAAATTTAGTGCTCCAAAATCTATTAGAAATGGCTGGTCTTATCTCTGAGAAAATTTTCATGTCGGACTGTGTTATATAAAATTGAAAAACAATCAGATAGTGAGCCGATTTCAATGTTTTTTGTTTTAAGCGAGTGACCCAAATATACATAAACTGGGACGCGTCATTTTAGCAGATTAAAAAGTTACAAGTTTTGCTGAAATTTTGCAGAATTTTCATAATTTTTACACCAAGTGTGAAATCTGTTTGTAGTATATGTTGTTTGTTAAGTAATGAGCTACATATTCATAAAAAATAATAAATATTAAATAAACTAAAGAAAAATAAGCAAAACTTGCTTCAATTTTGCGTCCCAGTTTATATTTGGGAGAACGTAGCGGGAATTTTCTTCATAAAATTTTTGTTATGAATGTCTTAAATTTAAGTGTGAAGTTTTACTCGCTACACTTAGAAAATAAAAGAGCACGAATTTCGATGTGGAGCAAAACTCTCTGGGAAGACAATACATGGTGCAAACATACTTTTTAAATTTTATAAAATAAAACTGCAGTAGTTTTCATCTTATGTGGATAATTCTTGTGACAAATACATAGTTTCGTGCTTATATTTTTGTATATATATTTTTAGCAGCACCACATCTTTATCAGAGAATTCCGAGGATCCAAAAATCGGCACTGTTACAAGTTGCAGGCATCATTTTAACTCGACCTCTTTCCTGTCCCACGGATAATGGTACATCTTTCAGAGGTTTAAAGATATTTTGCGTCAGCAATTTGTTATCAACCTACGTACCCTACCTCGGAAAAGCAAAAAACTTTATATTCGAACGTTTGCTCAGGTGTACCGAATTCTGGCAGTTTGGAAACGCGCAACACTTTTAATATTTTCATCGAACTTCACTAACTTCAAATTTTTTTTCTACTTGTGTTAAAAGTGAAGTGGTCGGCAACAACAGCGAATGTCAATAAATGAAAGTACCTTCTGATTTCAAAGCTTTACGTGTTCATTTCTCAAAATATTGCCCTCCGACTAAGCAAAAGTGCCATACTCTCAGCTAATATAGCTATTTTGCGGGACAAAAAGCAACCTACTGAAAATGATCCAATATTTATAAGAAGGCAAAATTGTTTAATAGAAAAGAAAACGCCATAAGTTTGTAATTTATCTCTGTTTTTATATTTAAGTAATACAAACATGACTTCTTATGTAAAGCTTAGCTACGTATAACGACAGTTTCCTTTGTTAAACAAAAATAAAGTGGTGTACAGCTTAGCTACGTATAAATAATCTTTATTAACCAAAAAAAATTCAACGGATTTACTAGTCTTTCTAATTGTAGTTTATGTATTTAAAAAAAATGTAATTCTGGTTGAAACATTTTAGCCGTTTTTAGCCGTTTTTTTTTGTCCAATCTAGCCGGTCGCCCTGAAAAGTTCTGGCAACACTGGCTGTAAGACTGTGGAACTCGATTGCGGAAAGTGTCAAAGCTGGACTGAATGGGAGCAGCTTTAAAAGGGGAATTCTTCAATATTCTAGTGAAATTGATACTCTTTCTTCCTTTTGACTATAAATAATCCTGGCGGGAACCTATTTCTATATCTTT
>NW_023463640.1:0-13218 GCF_013731165.1 Rhagoletis pomonella | reverse complement strand
ATCCCAAGTTGTTTGCATACGACATACCCACACGTAATCTTTATATTTGAAGCAACTTTCTTGAAGTTACTAGCACTGGTTGATAAAGCAAAGTGCAAACAAAAGAAGCGTAAATATTTGCAAGAATTTTGATGCCAGGCTTGCTAAAGAAAAAAGGTAAATTTGAATGTTTCTAACAAAATATTCTTAAGTGAAAGAAAAAGTTGAATCAAAAATTGTGTTGTAGGCACAACTGTATGTGATCTGCAATTAACAAAGCCTAAAAAATAAGGAAGTGATTGCATTGTTAAAGATTTCAGTTGTAAAGCGGAAAAAGTTCAAAGAATACGCTTGCGATTTGTTGATGTTTTAATGTTCTCGGCTACAAATAAAAAAATAAATTTTCCAATTAGTTACCATAAAAGGTCTAAACTTTTTTTATAATATTCGTGCATACATACATATTAGGGTGGTCTTTAAAACATTAACATCTAAATTTCGTATATGGCACCTCTTCATTTTGTTCCGTTTAGAAAACAAAGACATCCACGAAATTTCAAACAATTAAAATTTTTAAATCGCAAAAATTGGACAAAATGTTGACTCGACAAGCTATAACTCAGCGTATTAAAATTTATTCAAATAAATTCGTATACACGTATCTTCACTTCAAACTTGCACATTGTTATGCTAGAATTGAATGAGCTATAAAATTGCGTACCCAAAATATTTTCTAAAAATTCTGAAATAAAAAGTGTAAAATTTTTATTAAATTTTGATGATTTTTTTAATGTGCACAAAATTCTAAACAAGGTTTTATATGCTTTGAATATATATATTTTTTTGAATTACTTAAATTAAATATTAAGAAAAACCGGTCAAAACTTGTCAATATGTTGGTGTCGTATAGTGATGATAAGCACTATGTATAGTGCCAGAACGAGCCCGTTGTAATAACACAATATAGGACGCGAAGACTGGTCTTCATCTGCTATTCTATTTCCCTTCTTCTTGGCATAACCGCCACTGGCCAGAATTTGAAAATTTCTATATTTGACAAGTCCTTAATTATCCTGAAATGGCCAGTAAGAACACTTGTAACAATTCTTACTTCTTGCCTACTAAGGTAAAGAAGTGATTCGGTTCTACATGGTCATATTACCTGTATGAAGGACTTAGTCCGGTATCTTGTGCTTCCTTCTTCACCCAGATATAATAGCTTCGTATAGTACTGTCTTCTCCTTGTTTTTCTCCGATATCTCCACTTGACAATAACCGCTCTTCTGGGTTGTGTATGGAGAACCATTTTATAGGCAATAACAAGTCCAGAATATTATCGATTTTATGGAGTGGAAGCTGTGTTTCTTGGTGACATCATTTAAGTTTTAATTTCATGTAGTCGACACAGTTTCTTATTTTGCTACTCTTCTTCTTTACAAGTTTTATTGGTGGACTCCGTGGACACGCTGAGGACACAATCAAACCAGTTTTACTCACTGTTTTTGTGATTTCATTTGGAGTTTTACGTTTGGCTAATAAAATACTCCGATGAGTTTGACGAATTGGCCTTGCGGCGTGCCGCATCAGTGCGATATTTCACAACGTCGGTTCTTTACCAATAACATAAAAAAAGGTTTCTATCTTTATACATATGTATGTTCAAATTGTAAGCCAAAAATATTTTCTGCATATGTAATTATTTGAAGGTGCCTAAATATCTTTTATTCGTTCAAGACTTTTCCCATTAAATTTGCATAATCTTTGAATTACAACGAGATACTTTTGGCAAGTTTCACTGCACACATTTCACTTGTGGATTCCAAAATTTTTATAACTAAATAGGTATATATCTTTCTATATAGATTGAATTAGGCGAGTTCTCTTTCGTTGAGAAACGCAAAGAAATTTGGCATTCTGTCAACCAAAACCTATTAAGGTTAACCATCGTTCGGAGAAAAGCACTTTGTCTCAATGGTGACTACAAATGTTCGCATACCCATTTTTGTGTTTACTTCTGTCCGCGCATGCTTTTGGCAGCCATGTCATCTTATTGTATGGCAAAATAAATTTTAAATTATGCGAAGATAAAATTTAAGATGTATTACTATTTTTTGCAGCTTAAAGTTATGCCACGAAATTTGAGAGTTTAAGGACCGTTTTCTTAAGTAGGTTTTAAAATTTATTTGTCCTTTAAACTAAAGATGGAAAAATTTTAAAGAACAAAAAATTGTTACGATGCGTGAGGGCTATAAAAGTAATTAAAAAAAAAGTTTAAAAATAAAAATATTTTTCGAATCTTGAAATTAAAGGAATCGTTAAAGAAAAAACTTGAGACAAAATTTTGGCTCCATTTTTTTATACAAAAACTTCCAAATGATCTTCCGAATTTCACAATTTTCCGGATTTTGAAAGCTGTATACCGAAATGGTTCTGGTCTCGTTTTGAAGGTGATATTTAGGGCTATATAGAAGAGCATTGTAAAAATTTTAGATTAAATACCATTACAGAACTTTGAAACTAAAAATCGTTATTGTCGAACATTGTGCATACATATGTATAAATTCTTGGCTCAATTTTTTTATGCAATACCTTTAACTGATCTTAAAAGATCCCGAAATTTTCAAGGTATTTTTTTAAGATATGAATTTTAAAAATACAAAAAAAATTTGCGAATTCTAAATTAAAATGAATTTTAATTAAATAAAAAGTGTTTAACACAAATTTGTTTAGAGCTTGCAAGAAATATCTAATGTTCAAAAATTCATATCAGTTGGAAGTTGGAAGTATAGTATAAAAAAACTTAATTATATAAAAAATAAAATTGCCAAAACTTTTCTAAAATTTTTGCTTTTATGATTCTATTGTTAACAAAATTCTGTAATTTTTTTATATGTTTTTCTTTTAAAGTTTTTTTTTTAATTTCCAATAGTTTTTTAGGTATTCGTAAAATAAACATTCAAAAACCTGGAAATTGTGAAACTTTGCACTTTCGAAAGATCATTTAAAGGTATTTAAAAAAAAAAAAGGGCCAAAATTTGTCTACAATTTTTGGTTTTATGATTCTATTATTTTCAAAATTCTGTAATTTTTTATACACATATTTTTTTCTTCATATCCTTATGTATCATCTTTAACACGAGACCAGAACAGTACTTGTAACTTGTACAAGAGCTTTCGAAAAAAAAGTTTAGTACTATCTTTTGGCCGAACATTGTTATGTGATACAAGAAAATTTCTAACCGAAATTCATCCAAATTAAAAACGGTCGATTCCAGCCATTGGTCGATATTTGGCATGAATTGACCCTCACATTATTTAAATTCTTCAAGCCTTTAAAGAAACCCTATGAAATATTTTGCTAAGCAACTGCTACGTCCATTCAGTAGTAATCTCTTTGTGCCTTATCGTTTTTCATATTTTTAAACCTACTTCTGCTGCACTGACGCGCCGGAAAAGGTAAATCCAACGCTATTTTATGTGTATATGCTGTGATAAACAATGCAACACTAACAAATCTTTGTGTACATACAAACTGGATTGTTGCCAGTTGAAAGCGGCGCAAGTGAATGTACTATTTTGTTGATGCTGTGGCTTCTGTTGCTTACGCAGTTTGTTTATAAACAATAGTGAAAGAAGTATGATGCCAGAGCCAGAACCAGAGCCTACAGCAGCCTTTGCGGTACTAAGTGGGATACGTTTTTTACGCTTCTCATTCTTCTTTTGCTTGCTTTGTTTGTTTCATCAGCGTTTAAATGTAGATATTTATATGTACTATATAATATTGTTGTTGAGAAGTGTTGCATTTTCCGCAAAATTTTTGTTGTAGCTTTCAGTAACTGCCGTTGAAAATAAGAGTTTTTTCGTGTAGCTTTTTTTTCGTTTGGTCGCGAAGCAGCACTATGTATTTCGTTGCGCCTGTGCGCTTGCTGTGTCTGGCAGTACTTGGCGTATGAGCAACTTTTTGTTTGTAATAAAAGCAGTGGGAAAATCAGGCATCGCTACACCACAACAATAAACCGCTTGATAATGATGGTTCTAAAGAAAATATACAACGATAAATACCAGCATTTAAAGTCCCACGAAATGAACTTAAAGAGTCGTTTTTAAAAGCAAATAAGGATACGATAAATGCTTAAATGCGGTTATTTGTATATATTTTTTTTTAATTTTGACCACAAAATAAATTCAATACATGTATTTTTAAACGCTTGTGGTGCATAAACTGATTAAATTTTTCGTGTGAAAAATGTTTCACCAGCCGAAACCAAAAAAAAAAATAAAATTAAAAAAGTCAATTATTGAAACAACGAGTTCGCTTTGGTATGTCGTTATATTGTAAAGTGGCCGGGCCACGACACTTACCACTGACGCACAGTTTTGCAGCGAATTAATTAATTTAAAAACGTGTAATATTTTAATCAATGCAATTAACATGCAGCCGACTACATACATACACATGTGCATTCATATGTAAGTTTTATTGATGAAAGCCACAAAGTGATATTTATACAAACAGAAAGATGGTAACACATATAAAATAGGAAATTGTTAATAATACAAAAACTTCAAGACATGATAACGCTTGAACCGATTCTTTTCTCGCTGTGTGTATTACTAATAGCTAAAACCAGGTTTGCATGAAAAATTCCTCTCAAAATTGTATTTGCCACATAACCGAAGTACCGAAATGCCATTATACAAATATTTAAAGTAAAACCGCTCTCTCAATTCGTCGGTTATCATTTATTTTATGAAGCGAGTCTACTTTATTAAACTAAAATTTTCAGAGCAACTCAAATGCCGAATAAAAGTAAGACAAAAAACAAATAGATGAAAATATATTCTTTTAATATTCTTTTATTTGAGACTGAAAGTGAAACTGTAAATATTTGTGAGATTGAAAATTTTAAAACATTTTGTTAAGTTAGCAAACTTCAAAAATGTTCAGACTGCCTCTCAGCGGTTTAACCCTCAAATTTTTGTATTATGGAAAATGCTTTCGAAAAAATTTGCCCACTACATAGATACCTATGAAGGGTGCATATTGGCAGCATTGAGCACAACAAAGAACTCTGCCAAATGGGTTGAGTCGTTTTGAGCTGTGACTGTTTTTGATTTAGCGTGCGATATATGTATGTGCATTAGGGTGATTCTTAAATGTAGGAAGCAAATTTTTTCATCAGATTTCCTAAGCCTCAACCCCTAAGTCTATGCTACTGTGTCTTAACCGACTCCAATCGGGACCAAAATTTAGTAGTATTGATTTTGGGTGTGACAAAAAAATATATATTTTTAATTTTTTGAGTCCAAAGAGGTATCTGGCCTTTGACCCTGTTGCGACACGCCTTAAATAGCTCCAATCGGGGCCAAAATTTATATGTGATATCTTTCACTAGGGTAGTATCGATTTTGGGTATTAGCTAAAAAAAATTTAATTTTATTTTTTGAGTCTATAGAGGAATCTTTGCTTTGCCCCCTGTGCGACACGCCTTAACCGTCTCCAATCGGAACCAAAAATTATATGTGATATCTGTGACCGTGGTATTACCGATTGAGGGAGTGAGACTTAAAAAAATTGTTCATTGTTGGGTGGTTGGCATATATCGGTCGGTATGTACATACATACTTAGTATGTATTTAGATTTGAAGTAATGCATCTGAAGTAATCAAGTGGCAATCAACTCGAAAATGGACATTCACTTACAGTTGCACAGGCAACCGTGCAGCCTTCCAAAGAGTAAAACAAGAAGGTTTCATATGAAATAGAGACGATAAAAGCCTGCAGCAATAACAACGAAAAGGACCCCCAGAATAAACCTGTAAAAGCTGCACGTGTTGTCCACTTAACACTGCATTATTTTACAATATGTTTGCATAAAATTGGAGTGGAGCAAATATATAAACACATGTAGATATACATACATACATACAAGTATATACACAATATGGCTTATGCTGTTTTTGCCCTTTCATTGCTCTCTTTGGCCTAACTGCAAATTGCTATGCAGATTTTCAAGAGTACGTAAGATATTTGTGTTTACATACTTGTTAATATGTGCATAAATGTAGGCTTCTAACATTTATTTTGTTTAGGACAATGTGTGTGCATAGTATGAACGAGTAAATTGCTAATAAACGTATAAAGTTGTAAATGATTTTAATTGAGTCTAATTACTTTCGAAGTGTATTTCGAGTGATGTTTGTATTTGATAGATTTGTATGTACTTGGTAGTTAATCGTTTTAGAAATAAAGAAAATATAAAAGCAATTTCCAGGGCTCCTTAGCATTTACACACAACGCAAAGTAACATGTTTTGCTGTTAGATTTCCAAGCTGTGTTTTTTTTTAATATTTTCGAAATTAATGCCGTGAACGGTGATGTGAGTGCCGATACCTTGTAGTAGCGTTTCCATTTTTAAATCTTTAAAAATCGAAGATCGTATACTCGAGCCCTTCCTATTCGATTTTTCGTTGAATTTTTCCGATTTGATCCGTGAATCGATCTAAAATGTTCGAGAATCGATATCAGCTATTTCCTCGCTTGATGCATACTTATCTACAGTTTGTCATGGAAGATCTATAAATTTGTTGAAGAAATTTGAGTTTGAAACTGGTACAAAAAAATTAAGGGGGCTTGGCTCCTCCCACCCTTGCAACTTGAGAGAACGTCTGTATTGAAGAAAAATTAAAACAAATTTAGAAAAATTTTTACCATTTTGGGTCTGTTAACCGATTATAAGTAGATTACACCGCTACACATTCGCTGATGGCAGCCACAATCAATCGAGTTTAAAGTCAAAATTCTTGTCTTAAGATAAGCTCTTTTAATTGTCGTTTCTTTTAAGTCAATATTTTTTAATTTAAGTGGTCTTACTTTAAACTTTAAAGCAAAGAGATAACCAGCTATGTATTAAACTATCTAGGCAGGGAAAAGATATTATTAATCATTGATGCAGCGCCGGTCTCTGCATTCTAGTATTTTCAGATCTATTTCAAATATATTTCCTCCTAAAAAATTATAGAAATAAATTAAAAGCGCCCATTGCAGAGTTTTCAAACACGCATGTATGTATGTATGTATGTGCATAGGTATGCCATATTTTCAGGGGTATGTTATTTATGAAAATAAATATCTTCCTAAACTATCAGAAATTAGTAACTTTCCTGCCTGATGGTATCATTTTAGAACAAAACTCTTACTCGTACTCATGTAAATATTTTAGGAGCAAAAGGTTAACGTACATGTGTATGTATGTATGCATTTTGAAAGTTTTGATACTTTCCCAGCAAAAAAACACGATTACCACAGAAACGAAAGTGGAAACGAGCTAGGCGATGGGAATCGCTTACCGTTTCGCTTCAAGAAGGCCTTATTTTAACATGGGCATGTCATTGGAGGTAAGCCCTTACCCGCAGCATTACCTTCAAACGAAGGGAGAACGCATGGATAAACAGAATCCAGAAAAGCGAACAAAGAATGCCTTACAGACAAACTAATGTAGAATGCCTAGATAAGTACATACTTATTTATATTAAATTGAAATCAGAAAATGTCTTAAAAGGTTAAAATTAATCAAAATATGTATTTAGGTATTTACATTTTCTTTAAAATCATGCATATTTAATTAAGCTTAAAATTGTACTTCCTCACTCTTGTACGTCACTTCATTGACTGACTTCAACTTCGCTGCAAATTGAACAAAGCAAAACATGATTTTTATGCGAGACAAATTTCCACAGAAAGTAACGGTAGAAAAAGAATTTTTGAATATTCATTCCATTTTTCAGCTGACTACGATGCAGCATTCTACTTTGCATTCCCCGAAATGAAGCAAAGAAGCGAAACGAATAAAATATTGTAGGACATTCTACTTTGCATTACCTGAAATGACGCAAAGAAGCGAAACAAATAAAATATTGTAGGACATTCTACTTTGCATTCCCGGAAATTAAGCAAAGAATCGAATTAAAAAATAAATATTATAGGACATTCTACTTTGCATTCCCCGAAATGAAACGAAGAAGCGAGATAAATAAAATATTGTAGCACATTCTACTTTGCATTACTGGCAATGCCTAAAAGAAGCGAAAAAATTCGAAGGCATTATAACGCTATGCCTTCTAGAACACGTTACCACTAAAAGCGATTACCGATTTTTTGCTGGGTTGCTAAGAAATTTATGTGCAAGTATTTATAAAATTTCGTTCCGAGTCCAATGCCTGCATAATTATCTACATATTTATGCTTGTGCGTAAATTATGACAACAAATAATAGCCCGAAAAAATAATATTTCAGCATCACACAATTAGATTTCAGACATCTTGCCGTTGGGAGAGAAGTATCAGTTAAGAAAGTATGGAAATTAAAAACAAATTTGCGTGGTCAACTGCAGCAACTAAATGAAAATCTCCGCCGCGCCGCTTAGGAATAAAGCTCAATTTTTCGTCTCCCGCTTGTGTTTAAAATACTTCAAAAACGACAACTCATTAAGCTCCTAAATATGTACTTCGGGGCAATACCACATAAATTCTAAATTCAGTGATGCCAGATTATGGGTAATTTCCCTATTTCAGGAATATTTTGCAACAAAAATTATTAAAAGGGAAAAAATAGACATTTCAAATAAAAGATGGATTTTCTTTTGGCCCAGTTATCGATGCTTAATTGATCAAAATTCAAGAATATTCGACGCTCTTACGAAATTAATCGTTCTGAAGAAGTGTTGTGAAGTGGAATGATATACATATAATTATTAAAAAGTATAAGGACAATTTTTAAAATTTTATCACGTTAACCAATTCAAGTAAGAAAGAATCTTTTCAATTGTAACTGGTGTTTCATGAATGCTACTTCTTTGTCACTGAAATATGTATATGTTTTGATTTCGTTGGGAATTTTTTGGGATAAATTTTTAACATGTGGGTAATTGAGGGACTTTTAACAGAGAATGTATGGCATCACTGTCTAGATTACGTAAACCACATTATTCATGTCCCCTACTTGATCAATGTATAAAAAGATTTCCAAAATTGCGAACGGAGAGAACACATAACCAAGAGCTTGCAAAGTAATTATAATTTTTTTTTATGAATTATTCACAAGAGTCTTCCGCGAGAAAAAGTTGATGTCCCTATTCATGGCAAAATTAATTTTAAAGATAATAAAGCGGTGGAGTGCAATAAGGGCCGAGAAATATCGCCCATGGGCTTTATTTCCCAAAAAAGAGAAATAAAGCCCATGGGCGTTATTTCCATTTCGGCAATAAAGCCCGCGGACTTTATTTCCTTTGCGAAAGAGCAACAATAGCCGCGGGCTCTATTTACCAAAGAAAAGGAAATAACGCCCGCTTCATTTATTTCATAAAAAAGGAAATAAAGCCCATGAGTAGAATTTTGTCTGGCTTTATTTTACTGAAACATTCCAATCATGTATGTGTAGTTCTGCGGGCTTTATTTCATCTTTTAGGAAATGAAGCTCGCGGGCGTTATTGCCATATCGAAAGGGAAATAATGCCCGCCGGCAAAAGGCAATAAATTCTTTTTCGAAAAGGCAATAACGCCCGCGGGCTTTATTTCTTTTTTTCTTAAGAAATAAAGCCCATGGCCGTAATTTCCGCGGTCCTTATTGTACTCCACCTAATAAAGCGTACTTAGGTGTATTTTTAAATACTTACTTAAGACTGCAGAGTTAACTATTTGCGGCTTAACTTGGTTGTATTCGTGGATTTACTCATAAATTCGCGCAAAGAAATAACTTCACAAAACACAAGGGAGTGCTAAAAAAAAGGAGACCTTGCAGCACTTTCTATCTGCAAATTGGTTTACAGAAGATCCAGACCACTTCTTTGACTGCTGCGACCACTGCTCTCACATGTAATCTGAGTGATTAGATACGGATCACAGCTTTATGGAAGCACACTTTAACATAAGTAACAGTGGAATGACTTCTATGGTAGCTGCTGCCGCGAAGTAGGAGAGATCGAGATTGGGCAGCATTATCTTTGTCGATAACCCGCATTGGCGAGGGCCTATCGACATTCGTTCCTTCATTACTTTCGTGAGTGTGCTCCGGCTGAGTGGTGGATTAAGATAAATGGAACACACACACCTTATATTTCTTTTCATGAGAATCGATTTATTCAAAATTGTTAATTTCCTTGCACTTTGCACAAAAAATTTTAACGCAAATTTCAAAAATCGGGCTCGACAAATTAATCGATTATTTTAGTAACCCATCAAGCGGCAAAATACACAAAAAAGAGTTTGCATAAACCGGCCAGGAGCCATTGCCGTAAACCTCCTAACTGGACGTCTAGCAAGAGTTGTTCTATTATTGTCTTATAGTTTTTGGTACGTTTAATTGAAAGATAATTGTATTTACTAATTATTCCGTTTAGTTTGTACAACCATAAATTATTTGTTTTCATACAGGTACTCGATATAACAGTTATTTTCAATAGAAAATGTCTCCAATCTACAAAAAAAAATGGTTTTCTAAAAAGGCAGTTTTTTTTAGTTTTCTCTTAACCGCACTTGACGGGTTTCTGAAAAAATGGATTCATATCTCTTTTAAATTTGATTAGCTTTTATAAAAACCAAAAAAAGAGATCAAATCGGTTAAAAAAAGGTTCTGGACTATTTTGAACAGTAAATCCCAGTTTGTAACCAATGTGCAAGCAAGCCACAAAATCAATAGTTCGTCCAACAATAAGACCATTATCATTAGAAGCCAGCATTCTTACTTTCATTAACGTCTGCCGAAAGTAGTGCATAATCTTTATAAACAAATTAAGCTGATCGAGGTTGTCCACGTATTATGATGTTTGGCCGCAATTTCTTTAAGTCAAAGCGCAAAACAATTGTTAATTGACGGAAATACTTAAGTGATAACAAGTAAAGTGTTTTCGTTACATGTATATATGTATGTATGTATGTACTTTCCCCTTAACTACTAATACTTAATTGTCGGTTGTTAGTTTAACCCCTAATTACAATACAAGGAAAGTGTCCTTAAAGTATTGTTGCGTTTGGCTTTGTGTTGAAGCAACTTTATTTCAACCACCCTTTTTTTTTACTCATTACCCGTTTTCCAATTGCTTTATACACGCTTTCCCTTTGTTGACGTGATTCACTTTCGGTATGTTCACTGACTAGATTTTGCGGTTTGATTTGTAATGAGCAATAAGTACTTTGCTTTTCCTTCCATGCAGTGATTTTATGCTGTAATTAGATTAGGCGTTGCTAACATATTTATGTATGCATGTATGTAGAGCGGTGGTGGGCATACAGTGTGACTCTATGAACGTATACACGGTTGTTGCAAAGATAAAAGATACGGTGTACGTTTAATTGGCATACAAAGGCATATCTAATTGAATAGCGGAAATCTTCTAAACAGTCAGTAATAGCATTATTCGTCAAGGATAATTGGCATTTTGTGCTAAATATTCAAAAAGTGAGTTATGCTGATTGGTGAATGAAATGATATGAAAGGATTTAGTCATTTGAATGTACATAAACCCTTTATTATTCAAAGGATACCAATGAATTTCCGTACATATAACATAATTTCGCTAGAAAAGAAAAATTTCAATAGGCTTATTCTGTTGCTCCAAAATAAATAAGTAGTTGGTGCTATTGACAATTTGGTGCATGAAAATCGTGCCTCTTTCATCAGAGGTGCAAGCATTAATATTGAAATTTTTGTAGAAAAATTTTAAACTTTTTCAGCAACAAAGTAAAAGTTTACTAAAATTGCTCTAATATGACAACAAAAGCAACTGTCGGATAGTTACAAGAAAACAGAAAATTTTAATAGCAAAAATCAATACCTACGTAAGCTTGCTTGAGCAACACAGCACTTAAGCTTCTTTTGGGCAAAATTGAAGTATTATCTAAGTGAGTAAAACAAAAAACAGCACACTTTTTGTAGCACCAATGGAATAAGTATAAACCCATCTGGTTACGGCTTCAATATTCAATAAAAGTTGCATTGTTGTATTAGGGTGATCAATAATACAATTGGTTCCAAAAATTTACGTACCTAAAGTGCAAAGTTTCATAAACTAGACTTGATTTAGTTGTTGTTTAGGTTAGGTGAAAAGTGAAAGTGGCTGTCGGTAGGCAGCGAAAGTTTAAAGAAAGTGTCATTTCTTACAAGCGTAAATTCAATCGGTTCTGCAATAGTCTTTATGATAAGTCCCAGCCCTGACGGTCCATAATACTATCAGCCTCCCCTATAACTGCTAAACGTTTTTTGGTACAAAAAAATCCTGATACTAAAGGTTTCGACTTCGGAAGAGCTGTAGAATTGCCGTCTTCGACTCGCTAATGCTGGAAAATCACACATAATTTCCTCCAACGTCTCCTCCTCTTCAATATAAAGATAAGAACCCGTATATGTGAATATGCCAATTCGCTACACGAGAGATCGCAGGTGATTATGACCAGTTATGTAACCAGTAAGCAACTTGTATGGCCGCCAGTTCGGCTTGCAGGATGATTAAATAAACCGGTAGGCGGATCGACTTTTATACTCCTAGTACACTCACCATCTGACTTTATTTTCCATTTTGGGTCCGTCATGAATGTAGTCTTTTATATTTCTACTTCTTACTCTTTGTCGAAGGTTTTGGTCGATTTCCAGGTGCCCCTAACAAATTTGATACTTTTTGAACATTTTAACCCTGCGACTCAAATTTTTTCAAAACCGGGTCGAAAAGACCTGTTCTGGTAGGAGTTAATGGGTAGTAATCTTCTATGAGAGAATTTGTTGTATAATTTTATTTCTCTACAAGCATATGAAATATATTGCAAAATGAGAGCCTTATGCCGAATTTCCATTAGGCATTAAATGAAAATAATGGCATGTGGAAACAATGTGAAATTTTGTTGTAAATTCGTTTGGAAATCACGACTACCTTAGCTCACCTGAAAGTGTACAAAAGTAATAAAAAGCTTTGCGACTTTCTTTTAAGCTTTTAGATGACTTCTGCGTATCAGAGATGAGTACTTAGAAATACATAAAGTTTTAATCCCTAGCACCTGGAGTACAAAAAAAACATAACTGCTGAAGCGTGCCTAATCTTACTAAGCACATAGCAGTTTCTGCTTGCTTTTGGCTACTCTTTCACGTTTACGAGGATTAGAAGCGTAAAACTTTCAGTTTCTGAGTCAGAAGTAAAAAGAAAGAAACATGAAAATTTTTGTGTTCCTGTGTATTTAAACTGCGTCATTAG
>NW_023463639.1:0-13221 GCF_013731165.1 Rhagoletis pomonella | reverse complement strand
GTGATTTGAGATTTATCACTGCACAACTCAACCCTGGTGTCTCCGAAGGAAGCTTTAACGCATAATAATATTGGCTAATCTCTTCCATTGGGCCAAGCGTAACACATGAGATTTCCATATACTCAATGGTGCAACAGGTCGATTTAGTTTGACATTCACAGCACCTTTTCTCACGTGTCGATTTTTAGAAATAACTCGACCTCAGCACCACCTGGCGGCTCTTTTTTGAAATTGGTCTGCCTTTATCATTTCCAATACATGTTTTGAATATTCGCCAAATCGGATCATAAAAACGATTTTTAGTAATAACTCAACTCCCGCGCCAACTGGCGGATTAAATTGTGAAGCTAAACTATCCAGAAACCCACTAAAACACACACAAAAAACTTTGTTAAAATCCCTCCAGGCATTTAGGATCTCACTCACAAATATATCTACAGAAGAATTATATCCATATTCAAAGATAAGTAAAAGTCAGTAGAACAGTATACAGTAATCCAGATAGACAAAACAAAAAATGTAAATATGCTTATTTGACAATTTATTTGAATGTATTGGTTGATATTTTTTCACAGTTCTCATTTTCGTTAACCCAAATGAAATCAAATTTCAATATTTTCTTATAGTGAAAAATATTTTCAAGTCACATAAAATAAAATAACGCGGAAAACAAAATTCCAAGCAAATCAGGAGTGAAGCGTAAGCGATTATGACCGTATGCAGTTCCTACATAAGTCATACCGTCTTCCGAACACAACTTTGAGTGAAAAATGGTGGGCTGACTTTGGAAAATGGGCCCATTGATTATCGATGACGAGATGAATTGGTTCAGCCGTGTATGTTTGTAAACACGCTAACTCGAACAAAATTTAGATATTTTAACGAAAGCCGGTGCCGAAGTTACCTTTGGTATAATTTAGGTTAGTATGAAACCATGTAGTAATTAACAATATTTTTGTTTTATTATTATTTTTTTATGAATTTTGCTGTTAAAATTTATATTTCGAATATATCAACAAACATTTGTGGGTACTTTTGCACCAGTCGTTACCTATGGGTTAAGACAAAAAAATCCTACACATGTCAATTTAAAAGACAACTTCAAATGGGAGCAATGGCGGATAAGAAGAAGAAATGAAACTACCTTTAAATATTTGTATCATGGTTTGTACTTTGCCAAGTCCTCTTTTCAAAGAGCCCATCTTTCTCAATAAGTATGGGATTGATTTCATATATCTCCATACGGAGTGTTCCAGTACTATACCATGAACACTTCCAGAGACCGCGCGAAATGAAGCCACCGTTATCATTAAACCAGCTAAAACGTGGTATTGTAAACAAAAACTGAATCCTTCTCTCCCATCTAAAGAATTGTGGAGCAACTTGAAGCATTTAAACATACATGGGAAAAATAAAGTGCAGTGCAAAATTCACCCTGATCTGTTAAATGACTTTTTTATTGGTTCGGAAAACTGCAGTAACACTACTATCTCTGATGATATCCCTTTAGATGCTTGTATAACTTTAGATTCTTTTGCGTTTCTCTGCGTGAGTGAATGTGATGTACTAAAGGCAATTATGGCTATTAAGTCGATTTTTTAAAATCGTGGTCCCATTTATTATAAGTACTCTTACCCATATAATAAATCATTGCTTCTCTAGTGGCCGTTTTCCAGATGCTTGGAAAAAAGCAATTATTTTGCTTATTCCTAAAAAACCACTTGCGCCGAACCCTTGTGAATACAGGGCTATAAGTATCTTACCAGCATTTCCTAAAGCGTGTGAGTTTTTGATGGCTGACCAAATCCCCATTTACATTCAAAAAAATAATTTGCTTTCTCCTTTGCAGTCTGGGTTTAAACCCAAGCATAGCTGTGCCACTGCTATGGTTAAAATTTTGGATGACATAAGAATGCCGTACGATAATGGAGATCTAACTATTCTATGCCTCTTAGACTTTTCTAAGGCATTTGACTCAGTCAACCACTCTTTGTTATGTCGGAAACTCAGGCACTACTTTCATTCTCTAATAGTGCGATAAAACTTTTGTCTAGCTATCTTAAGGGCAGAGTTCAACGAGTTAAAGTTGAGAATGTTTCTTCACACTTCAAAGCTATCAAAGCAGGTGTCCCTCAGGGATCAATCCTTGGTCCTCTATTGTTTAGTATGTTTGTAAATGATGTGTTTTCGGTGTGCAAATATGTAAATGTCCATGCGTATGCTGATGATATTCAGCTGTACCTTTCGAATCGTATAGGTCTCGTCGAGGATATATGTTATAAGGTTAATAGTGATCTGTCCGGTATCTTGTGTTGGGCGCAGAGGAATCTTTTATGTTTAAATGCTGCTAAGTCGTATATCATGCCTATATGTAAAAGTGTAATAGACCCTACCAACATCCCACCTCTGTGGATTGGTACAGCCGCCCTCATGACCACTGAGAAAATTAAGAACTTAGGCTTTATTGTAAATAATAAGTTAAGCTGTTGTGATCATGTTAATAAAGTAGTAAGTAATCTGTATGTAACTTTACGTAGGCTAGGAATGTCTGCTTCGTTTACGCCTCAGGAAACACGTCGCAAACTTGCTATGCAGTTAATTTTGCCCCATTTCACATATTCCGAAATAGTTTATAGCAAACTTGATTCAAAGTCAGTCAGCAAGTTGAATGTAGCTTTCAATAACGTAACACGGTATGTGTATGGCATTGGACGATATGCTCATATATCGCCATGGCGCGATAAAATTCTTGGTTGCAGTATTATAAATTTTTTGGCTGCAAGAAACTGCATTTTTTTGTATAAATTGTTAGAGTAGAAAGTCCCGTAATATTTGTATGAAAAGCTTCAACTAACCAAATCACAGAGACATAACAGCTTGGTTGTCCCTAAATATAATTCGCTTACTTCCAGTCGACTGTTTTTCATTAGCGCTGTAAGACTGTGGAACTCGATTCCAGAAAGTGTTAAAGCTAGACTGAATAGAAGCCTCTTCAAAAAGTTAATAATTCAATACTTTAGTGGCCTTGATATGTCCTCTGACTACAAATAATCTTGGTGTGTACCTTTTTTCCTTTTTCTTTCTTCTTCTACTTATTCTCTTACATTATACATCTCCGTTTTCCTCTTTAATCATTTACATTTGCTGTATTAGTATTAAGTTTACATTAAGAACTCATATATTTTAGTTTGTATCTTTTCTTGGCAAATTATGTTAGTATAGATTATAATTCTTTGTTGATGTACATATAAAAGACTGAATTGTCTTAGTTGTACAAAATTTTAAATAAATAAATAAATAAACACTGATTCCGTACGAATTAATAGCAGAGGGCGCTCTCATTTGTGATTTGCAGGTAAACAGCGCTGTTATGTGGACATGTATGTTAGATTCTATTTTTAAGGCCCTGCAGCTCCATTTTTAGGAAGTATTTAAACTTATTTTTTGCCTAGGACAATGAGAAGCCCATCCAGAACCTATAACCAAATTTTCAAAAAATCGGTACAACCGATCTCGAGCTTTGCGAACAGAAGAAACCGGCTTTCAAAATATATATGTATTAGTACTTGTAAGCCTGGGCAGACATTTTCCTCCCTGCAGAAAATCTGACTAGCCTAGAACTAGCGTAGAACTAGACCTTTTGCCGACAGTACCAGTTCTAGCTCAATACCCAGGCAATGCTTTCAACTGTCCAGTTTTACCCGGCGATGTCATTGGCGGTGGCAATTGTCGCCTAGTGCATTACTTTGCAACCAGTTTTTAACCGGTTCCATTTTGGACAGTTTTTTTTTATAAGAAAACGTTTTTTTTCTTTTACAGATTCCGTTTTTGTTACATATTTTATTAAAAAAATATATATATTGTAAGCTGCACGCAACAATTTAAATTCATTAAATTTGAAAACTCACAACTGCCTCCACCACGATTTGAACTCGCGACCAACGATGTTTGAGTCGGAGGTCTTCTCGCTGAGCTACTTTCGTATTGTACGAGTAGTGAGCATTTGCACATTTACACCGCAAGTTTCAACTGTCCCGCTCTGCATTCCTTTTGCACTAGTTCTGAGATAGGTAGTTTGGAACTAGCGCTTTGTCAGACTGTCTGTAAATTTTACTGCAGGGCTGCTACACACAGATACATAGGCAGGTTACATGCATCATAGATATTATGGCTATTCATACCAAAGCTTGGTACTCGGTAGCTCGGTGTTCGGTAATTTTTTTTTTTTTGTGCAACACTATTTTACACAAACAAAATATATTTAAAAAAATGACCGTATTAATGCGGGACCACTCTTGAGGCACAACCTTTCCGATAAAAAAAAATGATAGGTTCACGTGGTCCAAAGTTATGCGTTAAAATATATATGTACATAAAAAAAATATTCCGACGGCGGAAAATTGAGATTTCCCACTCGCCACGATTTTGCTATTCGAGCGAAGTTATTTAATTTCGGAAGTGAGCTCATTGATCGAGTCCGCAAGCCCATCGGTGCGCAGTTTACTCTGCAACGAGTGTAGCTCAGCTTCAAGGGATTCCGTTTGGCTAATAAGCCTTTTACTATCATCCACTAGTGCATTGACTAATGCAAAAACACGAACATTCTCAGCTCTAACGGTCTAATTATGGCAACTTAACGTAACTTCCCTGCAGTCAAATGAACTAGTTGTAAACTACCTCACAACTAGTATGAACCGCATGCCCAACTAGTCAGCCAACTATCTTTTTTCCATGCAATCAACTGGTATTCTTAACATGGAGATGTCCTACGAGATGGAAATTGTCAGATTTCGGGCGGAAATATACCAGCCTCATACTAGATCAATATAGACAGAAAAATACTAGTCTAATTATGGGCAAAACCACTACTTTGGGAGTCAAAAAAATAAAATGAATTCATGAATATACAATAAAAAAACTTTTAAGTAAACTTTATTATATTACATATTTTTATTTAGCAGCATTAGATTTGCCAATAATTAGAGTTAAATTTTTAAGTGTTAGTTAAAAGCAAAAATAAATACATAGATATTTCAAACTTTCAAATATAAATTTAAATGCGTTTTTCATTAAATGTTATTAAAAGTAAAAGGTTTCAGGTACAATAAATACTATATTTTTATCCTTTTTAATATTTTGAATATGGGTATTTCCATACGTCGCATACGTGACAGTCGTACGTTTCAATGTGATACAAACAAGGAATACCATTTGTTTTCTTTAACTTTTTTGGGTCATTGTATAGCACATAATTAGCTCTATATTTAACCGAAAAATGAAAACAATCGAACTGCTTGGTCCTGAAATATATGCATTTAAAGAGAGTATCGTTACGTGACAAAAAATGGAAGTAGATTTTTTCTTTTCTTACAAAATCGCAAAACTCTGCGAATTGTGGATGGCTATTTTCATGAAACTTATTTTAATATGATTTGGAACAATTCTAGTTGTTTTTAGAGTTTTTTGAATTAATGCAACTTGTTTCAATTTTCTTTTACAACCCCAAGTGTGAAACGTCACGTGACGTAGCGTCATGTATTTTATGTAGAATATACTTTATATTTTGACTTCAGCGCCAATTCAGGGTGAATTTGTTGGAAATCTATGACTTATTATGTTTCAACTATATACGCCAAATTCTAACCAAATCGGGCCATAAATACGGTTTTTCGAAATATCTCAACCTTGGCGCCACCTAGGAAGACCATTTTACGCAAACATGATTCTACTTACATAGCCAGTATATATTTTAAAAAGCAAAGACAAATCGGCCCGTAAATACGTTAGATATAAGACTTTTATTTTTTTGTCGTGGTGGACCTTCCGGTGGAAACACCCATATGCAAAATAAAATATTTTCGTTAAAAATAAAATGAGTACTTTAGATAATTTTTGAGTGAACTAAAATAAACATAAAAGTTTTCATTAAAACAAATTAAATTCATTAGCTTTGCACATTTCAGTCTATTATTTTTAAAAATTAATAAAAGTAATAATTAATGTTTAAAATTTGAGATTTGGATAAGAATTAAATAAACAAATAATTCAAGCAGTTATTAAAATTCTTAATTTTTGTCTATAGTTTGGCGTGTTGATTGATAATAGAAATTAATCAAATAATTATATTAATCATGTAATTAAAAAGTCAAAAATAATTGAAAATGATCAAAAATAACAAAATAATAATGTAATTAAATTTAATGAATTAATTAACATTTTTTTAAGTAATTAATCATTAAAAAGGTGGTAATATCGGCATTTAATCATTAAACGGTTATCCAAAAAAACATGCTTTAATTAATAATCATTATGAATATTAATAATTATTTAACAGGACTAGTATAATTGAATACGTATTCGATTTAATGGTTTGCAATATACCCAACTAAAAGTTATATTTTGTGTACTTTATTGTATAAACTGTCGAAGTCAAATAAAACAGGGCATGAATAAATCGTTTTGTACTTGGTACAAGTTTGTTTATTTTCGAACTAGTTCAGTTTCTGTCAGGAAATTCTAGTTGTAAACTAATATTTTTCCTGACTAGTTTGGGATTTCACTGCAGGGTTACGGCTCTCTCTTAAAAATTCTGTTAAATGGGTGTTGCTTATAACTTGCCCCTAACTTCCAAATTTTTGCCTAGATATTCAAAAATAGTACCACTAAATGCTTGCTTGATAACTTCGGCCCCCCTAGCTTTCAAGGTTTTTCCTATATATATACTGTATAACAAATTATACTCCCAAAGCTAACAAAATAATTAGTAAATTGATTTAAAAAGTGGATATGTGGATCATCCGGTTCTGTATCAAGTTATTCTCTCTAACTTCAAAGCCCTTCCATTTAAAAAGGGTAAAAACCTGGCTGCAGTCGACAATGAGCAAAAATAGTTCAATTGTTTATTACTTTGTCTTTAGGTTTGTGTCTTTTCTAAGCGTACAACGAAAGTTTTGTATCACAGAACCAATCTGAGATTATTGATAAAACAATAGACCGGTTGGGTGAACAGCCAAGACGTTTACTTCTTAAGTGTGACAAAACAAAATCAAGTAATACATATATTTAGCATAAATGAATATACCAGTATAAAAAATCTGCATACTCAAAATGTTCAATACGTCCCCATATTTATACATACCTATGTATATAATTTAAGAGAAGATATTTCGCTGCAAAGCAATGATTATTAATTATTAGTTTACCTTACAAAATTGCGGAGGAATATTACAGAGTATACGGATAAAAGTTTATTTTTTTACATTTTTTATTTTGAATAACGTCTGGTTTACAGGTATGTAGAGCTATGAGTTTAAAAAATACATCAGGGTTTAGTTGAGATAATCGCTTTTGACCACTATGTTTTGTACATTTCCCAGTACTGCAAAGCTTTTGACTGCCATTCAACTGGGAGTGGCCCGCGTGCGCTGGGTTTGGGCCCGCCACGTTAAAACCCTACCCAATGAAAAACAACACATGCCTCGGATGATACCCCTTTCTTTTGATGACGATCACGGCAAACATAGGAAGGACTATGATTTTAGGGTATGCACTTGGAATATCCGAACCCTTAATCGGGATGGTGCCTCTGCCCGGCTGGTTGATGTCCTAGGGAAAATAAAGGCTGACAGCACCGCCATCCACGAAATGCGATGGACGGGGCGAGGAAGGTAAGCGTGGAGCCTTGCGACGTCTACTACAGTTGCCACGTGAAGGAGTGCAATTCGGTGTTGGATTTGTGGTGGGAGAGAGACCGGCGTTCACTCTAGTGGACGAAAGTCTAGCACCAATCTGCATCAGAGCGAGATTCTTCAACATCCCATTCATATGTGCCAATGCCCCGATGGAAGAGAGGGACGATGCATCCAAGGCTCTGTTAGCTTAGAGCGTACATATTAAATGAGGGTGATCGACTTCTCCGGGGCCCGAAACTTGGCAGTATGTATTACTGGGTTCTAGCAGAACCATCAAGCTACATGGATGTATCCACATCTAAAAACGGGAAACCCAATCGAGCATGTTGTGACAGACGCAAGGCATGCTTCCATGTTTTAGATGTACATACGTACACTCCGAGGGCCAAACATCGACTCGCACTACTATATTGATGCATCCAATATACGACCCAACCTCGGAGCAGCAAAAAAAGGGCCCCCAACAAACCAAGGAAATTTCAACGTCGAAAAGCTGCAATCAAAACAGACGGCCAATGGATTCGGCGCTCGACCCTCACACCGGCTGTGAGAGAACACTCTTCAACAAACCGACTTGCGCGATCAGTGGAACCACATTTCCTGCTCATTACTAGTACGATGAGGAGTGTGAGAAAATGCTTGAAATTCTGGCCGACAGAAAAAACACCCGAAATATTTAGCAGAGAGTTGAGCGACTTACGGAAGGTTTCAAGACTCTTGTAGGAACAACTATCGCGACCTAGTGACCGATGTCTAGAACGTACTCAGATTATGGAGGGAACACTTTTTTGAATGGCAGATGCACTGAAAGAAGTGAAAAAGACGAACCCGAGGTCCCAGTCAATGACGATGGAGTCGATATCCCAGCGCCTGACTATGACGAAAAGTGCGAAAGCTGCTTGAGCTGACGGCCTGTCAGCTGAGCTATTTAATTACGATGGCAAGGAGGTAATAAGGTGCATGCCCGACAACTGGAATTCAAGTGCGCTCTGCCCAATCCACAAGAAAGGTGACCCCGCTATGCGTGCCAAGTACCGCGGGATCAGCCTTTTAAGCATAGGTTGCAAGGTTTTATCGAATGTATTGTCTACCATAGACCAGGTATTCACAATACGCCAAATCTTGGAAAAGACCCGCGAGAAAATGACACTCACCACCTTTTTGTCGACTTTAAAGCCGCTTTCGACAGCACTAAAAGGAGTTTCGTATATGCCGCTATGTCTGAATTTGGCATCCCCTCAAAACTCATACGGCTGTGAAAAATGACGTTGAGCAATACCACCAGCTCTGCTCTGTTGCCGTTCGCCCCCAGACGGGGTTTCAGACAGGGCGACTCTCTTTCATGTGACTTCTTTAATCTGATGTTGGAGAAGATGCTAAGATCTGCAGAACTGAACCGCTCAGGAACAATTTACTACAAGAGCGTACAATTGCTGGCTTATGCCGATGACATTGACATCATCGGTAAAAAAAAAACCGCGAAGTCTGTTCTGGCTTTTCCATGTTGGACAAGGAAGCAAAGCGAATGGGTCTGGTGGTAAACGAGGACAAGACGAAGTATCTCCTGTCATCAAACAAACAATCAGAACATTCGCGCCTTGGCCCACGTCACTTTTGACAGTTGTAATTTCGAGAAAGTAGAGAATTTCGATTACTTGGGAACCAGCATTAACACCGATAATAATGTCAGCATGGAAATCCAACTCAGAATCGCTCGTGCCAACAAGTACTGCTTTGGACTGAGTAGGCAACTCAGGAGGAAAGTCCTCTCTCGACGTACGAAAACCACGCTCTATAAGTCACTCATCATGCCCGTGCTGGTATATGATGAATTAAAATACAGCGGATCAACTGGCTTGACCATGTCGTTCGAATGGACACCGACGTCCCACCTCTGAAAGTATTCTCGCTTCACTTGGCATTTCCAATTGGCGTCAGTTGGCCAAAATCGCTTTGGCGGTTACAGCGCCAAATAAGAAGAAGAAGAAGAGAATAGATCTATAACTTATCAGTAACACAGTGTTATAATCCCAACGAAATCCCTGATGGTGGTACCGGGAGGGGAACGGTAGGAAGTTTAGTTTGGGTTACAAGTCTCACACTGACGGGGTTAGGCTTTCGATGCTTCCTCCTCGTAAAATAAACATGCTCAGTAAAAAGTTAACAATTTGAATCGACGAATAGTTTTATATCAACTTTTGTGAACATCTGTTTATTTGTTTTTTGTACAACATATTTACCTCTATTGGTTACAATAATTTTAAGCTATAATAAAAATTTTTTTAGTAAGTAAGTTATTGGTTTTGAGTTTTTTTTTTTTACCCCCCCCCCCCCTAAATTTCGTTCTGGCTACGCCCATGGAGACCGGTCTTCCGAGGCCTCTTCAGCAGGTATAAAGCGAAGGACGCGAATTTAGTACGGTCGGAAGGCCGCTTTTTGTTGTTGGAATTTTTTAATAAACCCATATTTTTTGGTTACGAGCAGGGTGGCAAAAACTCGGAGTTCGAGCGAGCGAGCGAGCAAACTCCTACTCAATGCCCCGCAGACAACGAGGCGCTCGCAGCTCGTACTCGTAGCACCAATGAGGCGAGGCACGAGAATTTTGGCTCGCCAAACGAGCGAGCGCTGCTTGTATATATGTAAAGTATAATATTAGGGCAGCATTTAAAACAACAAATAAAATTTATTACATAAATACATAAGCATAGATTATGGAATGAATTATTTTTTAGAGTTATATTCATACATGTGTACACACCAGAGACCGGCATCGAGTATGATCGCGCCGTCTCGATCATCATCCCCTAAATTTGGTACATGTAAACACGATCGTCGCCAGCTATGCGGGCATGTACGAGACGCAACATTCTATTTTCGTGTTTGTGTAGTTGGCATGATTGCTGATTTGTATTTTTGTGTATGCGTCGTGGCGGAGGCTCGTTACTGCATGCAAAGAATAACACGACAACTAGCAGCTGTTCAACTGATGCATGCAAGGACAACTCGAGTGGCTCGCGCCACAAAACATTTCGAGCCTTGGCTGTGGTGACGGCGAGTATGTGTGATACATATAACATTTCTATACTCGTTCATGCTAACGCCACTTTAGTGGAAGAAGCGAGCATATGTATGTGTGTTGTGGCAATCGTCTTGCACAAACTATGTATCGCGTACGGGGAAACCAACTCGCGGGAATTACCCAATTTGCGGGGAATTTCGGTTTAGCGGGAATGGACAGTTTTTTTCGCGGAGTTTAGTGTGTTGTTTATGAAAAAAAAGTTAAAGTAACCGAATTAGACGAATATATGTTCATTTTTAACCATAGCGACATTTTTTCCTATCGTTGGAAAGCTGCTGCTTTCGTCACTCGCGCTCTATCACGCGCTGTGATTCAAAAACAAAACAAATAAGTTGAAAGACGTAACATACATAGTATGTAGTTTTAATTCATATTTAATATATGTATATTGAACAAAAATATTTCATGAGATCCAACATTTATGCTAAATATAAAAAAAGACCTTAAATTCAACGAGTTAATATCAAAAGCTATGGAAAAACATTTCATTAAACTTAATATAGTTTCAAAAAATCTTATGATCTAGGGGTACAAACTTAAAACTAAAGTTCCAAATTTCACCTTTCTAAAATTCTTAAAATAAATACATACGCATTCAAATTATAAAACAAAGAACACATTTAATGAGATTAAATATTTACAGCAAAGGCATTTTGGCATTGATTTTTTACGATATTCAAAATGTTGTTCATGCAATATTTTTTTCGTTAAGTTTTTTTACACACATTTAGAAGTCAATCTGCAACAAAATCCATGCAAATAAAAAATTTTAAACTTTGAAAAAAAAATAGGGAAAATTCGGCTAATTTTTCCTGAAAATGTAAAATTTTTTAATCATAATACCTAAATTAATTCCAGTACGCAGTTTTACGGCCCATTCAAATTTGTTGTGATAAAAAGCAAGTTTTAAGTTGCTAAAAATTCCCGTTGGTATTTGATATTTTTCGCTCAACGCACTTTTTCCATATAACGAATTTTTTGTATAGAAGAAAATGCGCAACACCGTCAGCGAAAAAATTATCAACAATCAAAGGAATTTTTTAGCAACTTCAAACTTTGTTTTTATTATACATACTAAAATTAGTGAGCCGTAAAACTGCGCACTGGAATTTATTTTAGAAACTATGATTAAATAGTTTAAAAATTTTATAAAAATTTGCTGAATTTTCCTTAATTTTGTCCAAAGCTTTAAATTTTGATTTACTAGGTTTTTTGTGGAATGGGCTCTATATTCATAACAAGCTAACATAAAAATGTTTAGCATAAAAATCAATGCGAATATGGTAAAAAATAAATGCCAAATTATTTTTGCAAGTGACTTTACATAAAGTTTAGATTTCTAAGAATTAAAGTTTTTAAAATAGGAATTTAAAAATAGCAAGCTATCAACCGAGCCTGGCGCTAGCCGGTTCCTTTTCTCTGATATGATATTGCCAGCCAGAGAAAAAGTTCTCTCAGCAGCTGCACTGCTAGCTGGCATTGAATGGATTTGCAACGCTAGTTTCGACAAATGAGGGAACTTTTTTCCATTTTCTTTCCACCACTCAATTACGTTGAAGTTTTCAGTCATTTCAATTGTGTCCTTACTATATCTTTCCACTTCATCTTCAGGTATTTCTATTGTTTGTGAAACAGGTCGCCTGAACAAGTGAGAAAAAAAGAACTGGGCATCGTTGTTAGGAGGCAAAGAGTTGTCAGGAAAGGAACCTGTGCAACTTAAAATACTTTCATCCGTGTTATTTTGATTACCTAAAGGTTGTAATGCCAAGGGAAGTGAAGGAGTGGTCAAGCTTGCAAGTTCATTATCACTAAATTGTGCAGAATTGGGTTGAGAAATAACAGTTCTTTCGTTAATGCGAGAAATGCAAAAGTCCTTTATAACACTTAAGTCATTTTGTTGCATATTTATAGCTGGTGGATATAAGAAGCATGCAGCTTTATGCCACAAACCTAAATTGGCTACCCATATTTCATCAATATTTTGTTTAACCCTTTCTTTCAAAACTGAAATTGGAGCTACATCCTCACTGCTCGGTTCACAAAGACTTTTAATTTTCAACACAGATGGTAAAACAAAGCACAGTGAGGGAGAACTAGAAAGTTGTAATTTCTTAAACACGATTTAAAAATCCTTACATAGTTCAACGAGTACTTTAATTATCGATATATTTATATGTAATAATCTTTGGCTTTGTTCATTTCCATCGAGAACTCTGTTCATTTCTAGCCAATTATCGTATATAGATTTTAGCATTATATAGTGCGAATTCCATCGAGTACGGCATTGGCTTTTTAAAGAAGTAGGTAAAATATGCTGCATGTTAGCTTTTTTTAAATATTTCACAATTTTTTTGCAAGAATCTAAGATGTGTGTCAACTGAGCTGTTTCAGCGAACGATTTATATAATACGTTGGAAAGTAAATGGCTGCTGCAGTTAAGACGTGCATTAT
>NW_023463638.1:0-13222 GCF_013731165.1 Rhagoletis pomonella | reverse complement strand
GCGAAACACATTTCGAACCGAACACTGATTTTGGTAATAAAATTCAATGATTTGCAAGCGTTGCTCGTTAGTAAGTCTATTCATGATGAAATTTCAAAGCATACTGAGCATCTTTCTCTTTGACACCATGTCTGAAATCCCACGTGATCTGTCAAATACTAATGCATGAAAATCCTAACCTCAAAAAAATCACCCGTTATTTAGCATGATAAAAGCATATTAAGGTAAAACCGTTCTCTCAATGCGTCGGCCATGATTTTTTTTTGAAGTTTGCCAACATTTTAAAATCGTATAAAATTGAGAGTGAAAAAAGGAATTGTTCAAAGTTGTTGTTGTTTGAGATTGAAAATGAGAATGTGTGTGTGTGAGTTTGTGTGTAAAATGTTAAAATTAAATTGCTTGCAAACGTCAAGAATTTGAAAAATTCCTCTCAGCGGTTCTACCTTCCCATTTTTTTATCATGGTATTTAGTATTGAGAGACAAACACTAACAATAACAAAGAGCTTTAAGGCTTTACAGCCAATGTAATAAATAATAATTAGAAACTTAAATAAAGATTTTGACGCTAATAAGAGTAACGTAATGTACTTAATCCACGGAATAGTTCACACAAAGAAAAGCAATCAAGAACGTAGATACTGAAGACCACCCAGACTGAGAATGTCTATATCATTCTAGATGAAAGATCCAACTACGGTTTCAAAACACCATGTTAATGCCGCACAAACTGATACTTTTATGAAAAAAAAGAGTTAAAATGGAGAAATTGGAAAAAAAAGATTTTTTACAAATAATACTTCAAGGACTCAGCGACAAATGCATACAAATATCTTAATAAAAGTAGCCAATAGGAGTGTACTCGTACCCAAAACTACCTTAAGTTTTAAAAAACTTTTACTGCTCTTGCGTTATCGTACCCAAAAAACTTGCAAAGTAGGGGAATTTGAGAGAGCAAAATGTGACAGAGAGCTGCAAGTTTCTGCTGGAAAAATTTTTACCAGCGAAAACTTGCAAGTAAGAAAATCAGCTGATCACAAACACATGTTTGTAAATAAACAAAAGAAAATATGGCCTTTTTGAGTTATTTATTGCAAATTTTACTAGTAATGCTGGTATACAACGAAAAAGTGAGTAAATTTAGTAAGCACAACGTTTGTTGATTTATTTTTCGTTAATTTGCTATTAATCTCTAGTTTCTTTACTTGAGTACAAGGGTGGCTATTTCATAGGCACGCGTGCCAAATTTTTCTTTTCTGCTTTCACACGTACACGAAAAAACTGCGCTGCTTTCACAGATACATAAACACACTCTATGAATCAGTGATGCCGACGATTATGGTTTTGCTGTGACCATCAGTGTTGCCAGGACTTCGGCATGAGAAAACGTCTCTCTTGGTCTGAAAAAACGTCATTTCCTACCCAAAAACGTCTTATTCAAAGGAATGTACAAAAAATTGTTCTTATTAAACTTTTATTGTATACGAAAGTACATGTGTACGTAAGGTATATTAAAATATCATTGCACATTTAAAATTCATTGTACACTGGTATGAGATCGTTAATATAAAAATCATTTTATACATACAGCTGATTAAGTCATCACCATTTTGATCGATTTTAGCTGTTTCTCTTTTGTTTATTTAATGTTTATTATTTTTCCATAAAAGCTCATTATATAACAAACAAAATATAAATCCACATTTCAAACTTTGTGCAAAAATTATAAAAGCTCTGCAAAGCTTCAGCTAGATTTTCAACTTTTATTTTAGATTTTTTAGAGTATGCAGTTTGATAGCCCATTAAATTTTAGCTCAATAATGTGCAATTTTAAAGGGGCTAAATAATCGCGTTGATTTTTAATAACAAAGCTTGTAATTATTTATTAAGAAAATTATTCAAAATCAGTTTTAATTACAAGATTTAGTAAGAGAAAAAAATTCCTGGGAAGTTAAAAAACGTAATGTTTTACATAAAATACGTCCAAACGTCAACAGGATACAAAAAACGTCCAAATGACGTTAAAAACGGCAACCTGGCAACGCTGGTGACCATGCTCAATCAATGAAAACGGTAAGAATGTTTAATACGGATTAGGAACTAGATTTTTTACTCACTAATAATGGGAAGGGAGGGGCACAATGTTTGGTGAGTCCTGAACAAATCGCACAGGCGACAAAGTTTTTTGTTAAGCGCCATTATAGCCCCATTTCCCCTTATTCCCAAATATTGAATTAATAAAATATTACGTATGCACATATGAACATAAGTAAAAAGAAGAATTTAAAATAATATTAAAAAATCCCTTTTCTTTTAATTCAGAATAAGAAGATTATTTCAAATGAATTCAACTATTTGCTTTAATTTTAATTTAAATTATAATAAAAATCTAATCACGCAATGAAAGTGAATTAAACTATATTAAGAGTTTAATTCTTTAACACAATCTTGTTGATAAAACTGTTTGTATCAGACGCGTGCGCGACTTATTCTCCTCATTTTCTCATCGTTTATCAAAATTTAAATACATGATCAGAGATAGGCACAACCACAAACAACCCAATTTGCCACAGGGCGTAAGCGTGAGCTAAAAGTGAGAATGTGTTAGTGTGCATAATCCCTGCAGCAAATCTGACTAGCCTAGAACTAGCGTAGAACTAGAACTTTGCCCGACAGTACCAGTTCTCGCTCAATACCCAAGCAATGCTTTCAACTGTCCAGTTTTACACCGCGATGTCATTGGCGGCGGCAATTGTCGCCCAGTGCATTACTTTACAACAAGTTTTTAACCAGTTTCATTTTGGACAGTTTTTTCTTATAAGAAAACGTTTTTGCGATTCGATTTTTGGAAATTTTTTTCGTTTTTTCTTTTCTTTTACAGATTTCGTTCTTGTTACATATTTTATTAAAAAAAAATATTGAAAGCTGCACGCAACAATTTAAATTCATTAAATTTGAAAACTCACAACTGCCTCCACCGCGATTTGAACTCGCGACCAACGATGGTTGAGTCGGAGGTCTTCTCGCTGAGCTACTTTCGTACGTTGTTTGTGATAGTGTCAGAAAGTTTGGAGTGCTGATGAACTTTTCTGCCTACGAATTCGAGAACCATTTGCAAAGGTTAAAAAAAGATATTCGTAAGCTAACACGAACTCTTTATTTTAACAAAAAGAAAAAAAAAATAGATGTTATAAATAGTCCAGTTGATTATTCTTTAGCGTAAAATTCCCTAATAATAGTTTTTAATAAGGCCGTTTATTCCATTCAAAATTGAAGCATTTAAGAAATGTTTAACTGGCGTTGGCTTTGTAAGTGGAAGGAGATATGAGAATATTACTAGTTTTTTTAATGAGCCGGGCATTTGTTATTATATTAGTAGATTTCCGGATTACAGTTCTACTTCAAGGGAAAATTTTCAAAAACTTTGAAAACTTTTTTTCCCGGTAATTTTGGCTCAACTTTAACATAGATGGCGTTAATGGAAAGAAAAGCTTAAAACACTATTGGGGCTTATTCGATGTTTTAAGGTTTAAGCAGTTCTGTAAAATAAAATTTAAAGTAAAGCTTTATTACTATATGCAATTTGGTTTTTAAGATGTTGTTGCCAAGACTGAAATCAACACTGAAAAGAAAATTAGGAAGGCCTTTTAAACCATAAAAAAAAGCATTTCCGAATGGATTGAGTTCGTAAGGAAAACGAAGAACATTAAAAATATTTACTATATGAAATTTTATGATCTTTATTCCAAATCATTTCGATTATTTAATTCGATAATATTTTCAGTTCATGGTTAAGAGTAATGTAATACATACTTAATTCGTTAATACTTTTCATTATCAACAATCTAGTTATATGTATTCATATTCATAAATAAGCAAAAATTTAATTTGAATTTGAGTTAGTAAGAAAAACAAAAAATTAATAGGGACGCGACATTTTAACCAGTTTAGACTATTTTTTGTTTGTTTATTTAATGTTTATTAGTTTTGTGTTATAAAAGTATAGCGGATATCTAAAAAAAAACCATGAAAGTCTAAATTTCAAACTTTGTACAAAAAATTGGGAAATTCGACAAAATTTCTCAAAATTTTCAAACTATCTTAACCGACTTAAAAAAAATGTGCATACAAACATTTTTTTCTGGAAATTCTGTTAAAAAGGTTTAAAAATGTTACGAAAATTTGTCGAATTTCCCAATTTTTTGTACAAAATTTCAAATTTCGACCTCCATGGTTTTTATTAGATAATCAGCTTTACTTTATATAAAAATAATAATAATAAACATAAGAAAAATAGCCAACACTTGGCTAAATGTGCCTATTTATTTTTCAGCCGCTGTATATAATACTTAAATATTTTTATTATAAACCATTTAGATTTTTTAATTCCATCATCTTTTTGGTTCGTGGATAAGAGTAATGTAACACTGAATTCGTTAATACTTTTATTTATCAATAAACGTGTTATGTGTGTTCATAAATTTAAAAAAATTATATTTTAATTATTTTAAAAGGAAACAATGTAGTCCAGTGTTGGTAGTTTAGGGACTAGTCCAACGAAACTACACTCTAAAATGGTCCAATGTATCTACTAGTTTAGGGAGTACTCCTATGTTATGCAGAGTTGGACTAGGTGTGGTCCAGTCCAATGACATCGCAATGTAAATGTAACCACATTTTCTTCATATATTTGGACTAGACATGCCACTAGTGATGGTTAGATTGTTACATGGTCTTTTGCAAGTGTTTCAACTAGACCAACTTTTTGCAGGGAAAATTTAGAGACAGTATGTTAAAGCGCTAGTTCCGCCCTATACATTTCAGAACTATCTCTGACCAGTGTTACCATTTTAGCCGTTTTCCGGCTAGATTTAGCCGGTTGCGATAGCAAACAGCCGGAGAAATTTCGATTTAACTGGCAGCCGATTTGTTATATATATGTTTCCATTTATGACTAAGCAATCCAAAATCTGTTAAAGAACTTTTTACTTAGTTACCAATGTATATGTAGTTAAGTCGCCTATGTTTTGTCATCTTTTCTGTAAGCTCTTGTTCTTATACGCTCTACTAGTTCTGTAAGCTCTTTCTCATTTACGCTTTACTATTTCTTTCTATTTAGTTACATTTTTCATTTTAAAATCGCTCAAGTTTGTAAATTTTTAAATTTAATGAACTTGTTTATTCAAATTATCGTCGACAAAAAATCCAACCACGTGCCACAACTAGGCATCCAATCCCGGACCATTTTGTGAATCCCGGGATTTCGGGGTCTTAAATTTGTAATCCCGGGATCCCGCGATATTATTACCGTTCATTTAAATATGCCAACAAAATAGTTTTGTAGTCTTGCTTTAGTGCGGATATTAGAAATAAAAATTAATTTGTGTTTTTAACCAAAGAAATATAAATATCTTTACTTTATATCAGTTCAAAAAACTAATTACAAACCGAATAAAATAAAAATTATGGAACTGAAATTAATTCACATTGCAGTCGCAGTCATTTTTACAAAAAGTAAAAAATTATAGATGATATTTACAATTGCATATAGTATACAGGGTTTCCCAGAACTCAACGTCAAGCCGAAACTGGGTGACAGGATTGATTGTAACCATCATGAGAAAAATCAGAAACAAAATCTATCCCATGCAGTTTGAAAATTATGGGCATTTAAGAAAAACCTAGAAATTTGGTCGTACTGTAACCATTTTCCGGTTATTGTGGTTAATTTTTATTATTTTTGTTCATTTAAACTTTGGAACCTTAACCTTAAATAATATTTCTAGAACCTAAGTCAAAAATAATGACACAGTTGCCCCAAGTTTTCTAGAATTAAGACTATTTGTTAAACTATGAATTTAAAATTTTTATAATTTGTCGAATTTGAAAGGCCCTCCTTTAAAAAAAATGTACTAAAGTGCCTTAGCAGGTACCATTAAAAGTTCGCGCATTTAATCAGGATTGTAAAATGGTACAATACTTGTTAGTTTCATACTAAAAAAAACTAGTAAAATAATAAAAACCTCAAGTAACCCGATTTTTGCTAACACATTTTACTCAGTTCAAATGTTTTTTATTCGCACAAGCTCTTGGTAGGTTCTTAATTTTACGGCAAAATGATGAGAGAGATGGATAGTGGACATGTTTGCCATGAGCGAGCGAGACGGAGAGTGACGCCAGGCAGTGCGAATGAAACAGATACAGTCGCCATACCAAGCAAATGGCTGCGCTACCAGTCTGACGCTGTAAGGGCAACACTGCAGTTAGTACGTTTCGCTCATTCTTCTACAGCGCACCTTTCCGTATTCGCTTGTGTTGATTTAGTATTGACATCTTTGGCTTTTTGGACTTGGATTTTTGTGAATTCGACTTGTTGATTACATACCGGCAACTTTGGCTTCTCTCTTTTGGAATTGGACTTTTGTGTTGGCATCCTTGTTATCTACCACGCCTACGCGCTACACTTCACAAGAATATGCGAACATGCACCTCATTTATGGAGAATGTAGATGCACGCAAGTGCCGCCGCTAGACTTTATCGGGAAAGATATCCAAATTTAGAGCGCTATCCAGATCACCGCGCGTTTGTTAATGTGCACCGTTCACTCACAGAAGGCGGCCATTTCCCGAATCAAATACGGGCTGGAGGTAGAGCTCGCTTTCCTTACGAGGAAGAAGTGTTGCAAGAGGTCGCAGATGACCCAAGTATTTCCGTTCGTGGAATTGAAGAAAGAACGGGAATACCCAAAAGCGCAGCACATCGTATTTTACAAATAGCCGAAATGTATCCGTTTCACGTACAACAAGTTCAAAGTCTTCTTTCTCGAGATTATCCTGAAGGCATTTCATTTTGTAGAACAATGCTACTGAGGCATAATGAAAATCCCCAATTCATCCAAAAAATTCTCTGGTCAGATGAATCTACATTTAAAAAAGATGGTTACATAAACTTACACAATTTTCACGAGTGGCATGTGGCGAGTCCACATTTAATGCGAGAAGACAGATCCCAGTATCGCTTTAAAGTAAACCTGTGGACCGGAATTTTAAACGGCAAAATTATTGGGCCTTATATTTACCTGCCTAAGAACTTGAATGACACGAATTACCTACATTTTTTACGAGAAAATTTACCAACTTTGTTAGAGGACATACCACTAACAGATCGTCGCCACATGTGGTATCAACAAGATGGCTGCCCAGCGCATTACGCAGTGCAAGTAAGAGATTTCTTTGACCAGGAATATCCGTGAAGGTGGATTGGACGTTCAGGCACTATCTCGTGGCCAGCCCGTTCCCCAGATTTAAATCCCCTGTTTTTTTTTGTTGGGGCGTTCTCAAAGAAAAAGTTTATTCAAAGCCTATTGAGAGCGTAGCCGAGCTGCGTGAACGAATTTCTCAAGCTGCTGAGGACATCCACTCTCGAGGATATGCCCGGCTAATAAGTAGATTTTTTTTAAGAAGATGCAGGGCGTGTATTGAGGTTGATGGTAAACAATTTGAACATTTATTGTAATAAAAAATGTTATTTCCCTATCTGACTTTTATTCCAATAAACCTAAACTAACCTAGGTCAAGATTTTTCATTATTTTATTAATTTTACTTACTTTTATTGACTTTGGTAAAAGTGACGTCACTATCTGTCTCGCTTGCTCATGGCAAACATGTCCACTATCCATCTCTCTCATCATTTTGCTGTAAAATTAAGAACCTACCAAGAGCTTGTGCAAATAAAAAACATTTGAACTGAGTAAAATGGGTTAGCAAAAATCGGGTTACTTGAGGTTGTTATTTTTTTACTAGGTTTTTTTAGTATGAAACTAACAAGTATTGTACCATTTTACAATCCTGATTAAATGCGCGAACTTTTAATGGCACTTGCCAAGGCACTTTAGTCAATTTTTTTTTAAAGGACGGCCTTTCAAAGTCCACAAATTATAAAAATTTTAAATTCATAGTTTAACAAATAGTCTTAATTCTAGAAAACTTGGGGCAACTGTGTCATTATTTTTGACTTAGGTTCTAGAATTGTTATTTAGGGTTAAGGTTCCAAAGTTTAAATGAACAAAAATAATAAAAATTAACCACAATAACCGAAAAATTGTTACAGTTTGACCAAATTTCTAGATTATTTTTAAATGTCCATAATTCTCAAACTGTATGGGATAGATTTTTTTTCTGATTTTTCTCATGATGGTTACAATCAATCCGGTCACCCCGTTTCGGCTTTACGTTGAGTTCTGGGACATATATATACTTCTGTATAAATACATGTCGGACGGACTTCGTAAAAAAATGATTCGCTTCAAATTTTTTATGAAATAAGCTAACACGTATTCTTTATAAAAAAAACCATGTTCCAAAAAATGGGCGTTTTTCGAGAACTAGTTTTAAAATATTTTTGTATGACCAGATGGTTTATTTTGTGAGAATGAGGATTACGATGGTGTAATTTTAAATGCCAAATTTACTGGTCTTCACTATGCAAAGCAACTTCGAAAAGTTCAACTGTGTGCGTGCGATAATGGGTGGCCAAGTGTCAATCAGACGAGCTCCAAGTGACCAGAGAAAAATCAGGCAATGTTAGGCGAAAGAAAACGGTTTTGGTTTTTTCTATACAACTTCAGGTTTTTATTGGAGGTACGCTTACCGTTTGATAGTTCAATGCAAACGGACTTATGAGCTAACAATTTATTTGCACGTAGGTCTTAAAACCTAACATACGAAAAAGGTAGGAAGAGCTAAAGTCAGAAAATTCACCACACCTTGTGGTTTTTTTAACCCTTGTTCGGCACGAACATAATATCTAAGTTACCTTCAGGACAATCATGACCATTATATATATAGAACGGTTAAGCCTGTTTCTTTAGCTTTAAAATGGTGATAAGATGAAGTTTCTAAGACGAGCAGAACCCGAGATCTAGCAATTTGAAAAAGTACATGAATAGTCAGAATCACAAAAAAATCAAAACGTTGACAGATCATACATATATCCGAAGAAAAAAAGAAAAAATGTGAAGCCAATCGAAATTGCGACACCAAACTTGGTGTCCGTTATGAAAAATAATGCCGCATTTATATGTTATATATGTATATTTTAACATAGCACAATAGTAGTGTTAGAGTTGTAATATATTATTTGATTATTTGTTGGGTTGCAATTTTATATTTCTTTTATGCCATTACAGTGTCTGAATTTTCTTTTATTTTAATTTGGTATTAAATTAAATTATATCCCGGAGTCTCGGGCTCCCGAGGGCTTGATACCGGGATTTCGGGGCTCACAAAAGTGCTCGGGACTCCCGAATCCCGGTATTAGATGCCTTAGCCACAACCATATGTTTTTCCTAATTGCAAAGTCTTGCTGGCAAAACTTTTTCCAGCTTGAATTTGAAACTTCACTCCAAGAACTAGTCTTTCTACTTGTGAATTGTTTAAATAAAACATGTGAAATTTATTTGAAAAAGTTTAGCTATTTTTAGCCGGTTTTTTACCAATTTAGCCGGTTGGTCCAAAAAGTTCTGGCAACACTGCTCTGGGCTAGTGCAAAACGGCTGCACAGAGTTACAGTTGAAACTTTTGGTGTGCTAGTTGCCCTTTGTTGGGAAAATTCTCACTTCTCGAACAATACTAAAATAGCTCAGCAGGAAGACCTCCGACACTAACATTGGTGATCGCGAGTTCAAATCGCGGTGGAGGCAGTTGTGGTTTTCAGGTTTAATAAATTTAAATTGTTGAGTGCCGCTAAAAAATTTAAGAGACAATGATCAAACTTAATATAAGTAAAATAAAAGAATAAAAATATTCAATAAACTACAATCTGTAAAAGAAAAAAAAATTTTGAAAAAATATCAAAAAATTGAATAACGAAAATTTTTTTCATAAAAATCTTATTGTCGCAGATATGTCCAGAATAGAAACAGTCCAGAAAAGAAAAAATATCCAGTAATCTAGTTTTAAAATTTTTTCTCATAAAAAACTTATTGTCCCAGAATTGACGAAAATGGAACCAGTTCAGAACTAGTTCGAAAGTTGTGCAGAGGTGGCAATTTCCACTTCGCAGGACATCGCCATGTAAAAATAGACAGTTGATTATCTTAATCAACAGTGGATTATCTTATTCAACAATATGAAATGAAAGCCAAGGAAGGCTTTGTAAAATTTCCAGAAAAAGCATTGGTAGGGGCAGGAAACGCAAGAATATTTCCGATGCGTCTGAAAAACATGTTATAGGAGAGCTGAAGAAATTGCAAGTCTGTGCAATAATGATGTCTCATTGTTTGAATTGGCTTTGAAAATTGCCCCAAGAAAATGTAAGACTTCCGAATATAATGACGAAAAACATTACATTTTATTTAGAATACGATTACAGCGCATATCAGTACAAGGGATTAGTAGCAGATTGTAAATCAAGAAATAGTTTTATATACCCACCATATTGCAGTTAATTTGCAAAATATTCCAAATAAAAGTGTTGAGAGTTTACGCAATAGTGTGGCAAAAGACTAGGATGAGCATGGTTTGTTAAACTTGATATTGATGACATTTCTTGGTTTCGATATCTCTGCTGGTCATTTAGATCTTCATAATTATACCCGAGCGCACTTGTGCACAAGGGTATTATAACTTTGTTTGCATAACGGTTGTTTGTAACAGCCAAAACGAATCGAGATAGATATGGACAAATGTATACATAAATGATCAGAATGAAAAGAGAAGTCGATTAAGCCATGTCTGTCTGTCCGTGTACACGATAACTCGAGCAAAAATATCTCAACGAAATTTGGTATGTAGGTTGCCCTTTATCCAAGGTAAGTTGGTATTGAAAATGGGCGAAATCGGACTGTAACCACGCCCACTTCCCATATAACGGTATTTTCGAAAAATGCAAAAACTGTTTCTATATTTCTGTAAATATTGGATACAAATTGTTGAAAATTAGTATGTGGAGTAGAATTGTGATAAAAAATAATATTATTATGAAATTTTTGGAAAATGGGCGTGACCCCGCCCACTTATAATGCTGGCTTTAGTAGGGTCTAGCTAAGAAATCTATGGAAAGTCTTTGATATCGGACAATAACCACACCCACTACTGGAGCTAATTCACTTAAAATCGATGATTAAAATAACCACTTATTAAGAAATTAGAATATTATAAATTTCTGGATAATGGGCGTGGCGCCGCCCACTTTTGACCACAAATGTGTATCTCGGTAACCGACTTATCAATTTCTACCAAACTCGGTGCACTTATAACCTCATTACGGAAAAGCAATTTGTTGAAAATGATTCAAATCGGGCTAAAATTACACCCGCTTACCGTATAACAGTAGATTTAACAAATACGAAAACTCCGATATTTCAATAACTGAGGACGCTAATTTAATCCAAGTTAATAGTTACAATAATGTCCTAACAATAGATAACTGCTATAGACTTTAATTATTTGGGCGTAGCACCGCCCATTTTATAACTACTAAGATGTACCTCGGTAACCACTTTATCGATTTGTACCTAACTAGGTTCAATTAACTAACTCTGCATATTAACGAAAACGTTTGAAATCGATTAAACACCTTTACTAATCATGCAAAGGTAGTTCAGAGAAAGTTGAAACAAAGAACTTTAAACAAAAGCCGTTTTCGTTGTTCGGAGTTAACTCAAAAACTACTGCATAGATTTCAGTCAAATTTTCAGAGGTTATGCCTCGCATACATGGTCCTATTATAGGCTACCAGAAAACTCGGTAGGTGGCGTCGAGTTATTTATAAAAATCGTATTTATGAACCGATTTCTTTTAAATTCAAAATGTAAGCTACCAGCATGATGGCATATATGTAATACTTCTATATTGCTAGTACAATATGATCGCAATGAGTTTTCCATTCGAAATCAAAGAAAGACAGCCTATGAAAATTTTTGTGATTGTAAAATTATACGCGTATATTTGTAAACTACTACATAGAATGAAGTGCCATATCATAACAGGGCTGGTTCAGGGAATTCAACAAATAAACACAAATTTGACGGTCTCATGTTTCCTTCAAATGTATATCGAGCCCTAGCCGCGAAAATGAAGTAAGACAACTTTTTTCAAAATTTAATTTTGATGCATAAATGCCTCTTAGAGCACCTGCATCAAAAGGTAAATTTAAAAAAATATATATATACCTACATTATTTTAGCGGTTAGGGCTCGGTATGACGAATTTCTCCGATACTCCTCGTTATTTGGAAATCTGAAAAATTGGAAGATAGAAGATCTTTTCCTAAGAAAGACAAAACTTATTTACATATAAAGCGGTGTGGTATTTTATATGTTGGCCGAATCCAATAAAGCAAGTTATTCGATTCCCTTCTATGCTGATTGACGCCAATTGGAAATGCCAACTGATGCCAAGTCCTTCTCTAACTGATATTTTTATCCTCTGCCAACACCAACGGCCGCAGCGCTTCTCATAGATTTGCAAAATTATTTTTTTTCATTAATTTTTCATAAGAGTTGTTTTTAAATAAAAATTTGTGAAACCGCTCCTGAATTTTGAAAAATAAAATTGTCATTCTGAGTATATTCTCTTATCGGATCTCTCTTTCTTTTTTCAATATTTCGGCACTATGATGTTGGGGAATGTACTCTGAATGTACTAGCAATACAGAAGTATTACATACTAGCAGACCCGGCGAACTTCGTCCCGCCAAAAATTTTTATATATTTTATTGAAACTTTTTGGTCCAAGATTTTCACCAACAATTCACGTTTACAATTTTCATAGGCACATTCGTCTGCTAAGATTATGGTTCGGTGGTCATTTGCCGCTTTAAATAACCTAAGGAAAGTGTTATATCCGTGAAGAAGCTCTTGAAATTCTCCAGTTGTGCGGCATTTTATAGCACGGTTATTCGCAAAGCGAAATAAGTTTTTTCCTCTTCACTCCCTGGCGGCAACAACCCGGTTCTATAGTGAATGTCCTAGAAGCTTTACAGTATAGTTGGTGGCAATTTCAAAATGGGTGCGAATCACTGTTCTACAGAAATGCAATATACATATACTTATTTCAGACGAAATACCTTAAAAGTTTGAACGCATAATAATATTGGAAGATCACATCCATTGGGCCAATCGCAACGCAGGAGCGTTCGATATACCCAATGGTGCAACAGGTCGATTTAATCTGACCTTCACGGCCTCTTTTCTCACTTGACTATTTTTAGTAATAGCTCG
>NW_023463637.1:0-13225 GCF_013731165.1 Rhagoletis pomonella | reverse complement strand
GAGCGAAATGTGTACGGTGTCAATGCGCTTTCAATTATTATCTATTATTCTGTGCGTATAAACGTAGTAACAATAGCATGTGTAGACGCTATTCAATCGTTATGAGTGAAAAAGTTTTGAATAAGTTAATTTTTTACTTTTGTTAAATACATACTTTTATGAAATCTTTTGATAAAAAAAAAATTTTGTGCTTTTAGTGTGGTAAAACGCTTTTCTTTCCAAGTTTTGGTGCTTTTTGAAATTGAAAAGTTGGCAACGCTGCAAAAACTACTCTAGAAAATTACACGCACAATGACAAGCATGAACAAATGTACAACAAACACATAATTTTTGATCAGTACAGTTCGCATTGATATCAACGAGCAGCTTT
Organism: Rhagoletis pomonella; assembly: GCF_013731165.1. Taxonomy (NCBI): domain Eukaryota; kingdom Metazoa; phylum Arthropoda; class Insecta; order Diptera; family Tephritidae; genus Rhagoletis; species Rhagoletis pomonella. Next base: position 12,855 of record NW_023463637.1, on the reverse strand, counting down.
GCTAGCTCTAATTAGATTTGTTTTCGTTTGTACTACATATATGCATATATACATGTAAACAAACATATGTGCATACACAAACATATGTACATAAATCCAAAGTTATGTACAACCCAGGGTAGCCAACTCGTGGGGAATTCCCCGATTTGTGGGGAATTTCAGTTTACGTGGGGATGAACTGTTTTTTTTTTGTGAGGAATTAGGTGTTAACTAATTTTTTTCGTTTCTTTCATAATGAGTTAAAAAAGTTGCAACTAAAAGTACTGATTATACAACCCTGAGCTATTAAATATTTAAGCCAGCAACCAATAGAGAACAATGGCAGCAATATTTACAAATTGTCATTTGACATTTCTATTTTTTGCCATTTTGTTGATTTTTTTTTCAATATTGCACAAAGTATGAATCTTGGATTTATAAGGGTTTTTTTAAAGAATGAACTATATTTTTTATAAAAAATAACTCATATTAAATTACCAAAAAAATAATTGTGAAAAATTGTGCGGCTAAAATTTTTTCGACAATTGTATGTATTTAAATATTATATGCACATTTTTTATTTTTTACTTGTTAACTAACTTACTAAAAGTTTGGTTGGGTTTATAAATACAAAGATGTATTACATTTCAAAATAAAATAAACAGAAAGACCAGCAATTTGTCAAAATGCATTTAATATTTTTTTTTTTTAAAGCAGCAGATGTCTATGGGTGGGGAATTCTTCGAAATTTGGGGCAAAATCCCCTGGTACAACCATTAAACATATGTATATACATGAAAACATTGCTGTCCATAAGCACATACATATGTCCATCAGTATGTACGATTGCTTCATCATAAGTATGTCCATACAAACATATGTACATATGCACGAATGGATGTATGTAGTTCAGTGGCAGTGTTGCCACTCAAAATATTTTTGTCATACCACAATTGGTCCAAAATCGCCCTCAACCTACCAAAATGTAAATTACAATTGAAAATGTGTTTTAAAATTTATTGAAAAAACAAAAATATATTCAATTCATTACATTAAATATGCTTTTGTTGAACATATTGCATTAAAGTTATGTTATCGATATATAAATACATATATATACATTTCACTCTTAATCGAGATCTCGCTTTGCTGACCACACGTAGTGCACCTCAGTCTTTCGAATTATTTCCATAATATAATGGCTGACTTCCAAAACGCCAATTGCTTTGCATACGTACAAAGTATAAGGTTCCATAACGTCGAACTACAAAATATTGACAACGTATACTGTTAGTGCAAATCTTATGCAATTACCAAAATTTCCCACGCATAATAGTATGCCTAGCAGTGTTGCCACTCAACAAATTTTTTTCATACCAAAATTGGTCCAAAATCGCCCTCAACCTACCAAAATGAAAATTACAGTTGAAAATGTGCTTTAAACATATAACACTTTATTGAAAAAACAAAAATAAATTCAATTCATTACATTAAATATGCTTTAGTTTAACATATTGCATTAAAATTATGTTATCGATATGTAAATACATATATATACATATCACTCTTAATCGAGATCTCGTTTTGCTGACCACACGTAGTGCACCTCAGTCTTTCAAATTATTTCCTTATATAACATAATGACTGACTTCCAAAACGTCAATTGCTTTGCATACGTACAAAGTATAAGGTTCCATTACGTCGAGCTACAAAAATATTGACAACGTATACTGTTCCAAAACGCAGCCGAAAAGTTATCGAGACGCATCGCTCGAGCAATCAGCGCATCAGAAACAAAGTTGATGCTTCGTTTGTTATTGGTTAGCATTGGTGTTTTAGAAATGGAAAATTCAGAAAAAATTGTTCACTGCTATATTGAATATTTAAAATATGCAATGTATATGGTTGCAATGTGTCGTAATTCTGCATATACAAACAGTTTGAATGCCGCAGTATAATAGTTTCCAAACATTGTATTGATACGTTTTGGAAGTCAGCCAATGTTATTTATACTACTAAAGTCTAGCTTATTTCTATGCTTGGTTTTTATAAGTGAAAGCTCAGAAAATTTTCGCTCCGCATCAGCAGAGCTGTGTGGAAGTGAAAGCAAATTAAATACAAAATTAGCGAGATCGATAAAACAAAACTCGCTCAATCCATTCTTAATGTTACTAACCTCGCGCCAAAAGAAGTTTATTTCCATGTCGTCTTTTAACTCAGAATTACTTAATCTCAGCAAATTCCATTGTGTCATTATTTTATCAGGATCGCAGTCCACTAAACTTTCAAATTTTGAAATCAAAGGAGCGAGTGCTAAATTATCTCCAGAAACGACTTTATTTGGCGTTATAATATCCAACACTTTAGATCTTCCCTTCAATCAAATGTCTTCCTTCTTCAATCTGCTCTAAAAATTCTAGGTAGAAAAGGAGAATACTTGATTTTATTTCAATTATTTCGTCGCTCGAATATAGAAACAGTGTAAATGCCACGTACACTATTATTCGATAATTGCACCATTGGATAGACAATCCTTTAATCTATTAGAAAAATCTTTAGTTTTATTAAATATCTCTTTGGCTCACTAATTTATTCCCGAAAAACTAACTTGTATAATAATAGTGTAAGTGATACAATTGTTTGCAAATAGTGTATGGTGCACTTGCACTATTATTAAGCAAATCACAAAGACATTCTGGTAATATTAAAATAACGAAAAGTATTTTACTTCATTATATTACTGATAACTTTCAGAGGTGGCTTCAAAATGTGAATAATAAAATAGTGTAATATCGACATACATCAATTCATTTTTCTGAATATGCGAACAAAATCTGAAATGAAATAGTGTATCCGTGTTATACACTATTCTACTTCTTTAAAATTTATCAATTCATTGAAACCGTCGAACAAACTAAATGGTGTATAACGGTATAGGCTATTTTAAGTCTCTATATCACTGTTTTATTTTTAAGAAGGTATTATACACTGCTTTATAGCGTATGAAAACTGGTTAGCTAATAAGAATACAGTCTATATTTTTATATAATTCTTACCAATTTGCTTGTATATTGCATATATGATGAAAAATACCTTCACATTATCTACTTGATTAGCTTTAACATTGTGTTCTAGACATTTTGATGTGTTGAAGTTATTATGGAAATATGTACATATGTATATGTATATGAATATACATACAAAAGCACATACATTTGTATCTATTCAAAAAAATTTAGTTGAATTTCTAGTTTGCCTCTGATTTGTGTCTATTAAAACAAAAAATAATTATAAGATAAGGATATCCGATTGATTTTCAAAAAACAGCATTAAATGGATTTGAATGGTGAATAGTTACGATACAAAATTTTTTAATATGTTAATTGTTTCAATTTAAAACTTTAATCAGCATTTTTCGGATATAGCAAATTTGATGCAGTTCAACAGAGCTCCTTTACACGAGCCGAATTGCATTAAAATTGTCATATCGAAAATATGCTGCCTTATTCCTCTTGGTAAATAACCAATTCATATGTTCGTCGGTTTTGTTTAATATCTGTAATGTGAATGTTATATGTTCATTTCAAGGAGTGAATTCATTTGCAGATGTCTATGTTAATCTTGAAGACAACTTATCCACTAACAGTGAATTTTCTATTGGCTCCGATGATTTTTACGTACCCGAAACTAGTGCTGACACAAGCACGTCAATCGATTCCGAAAACAACCTTCAAAACTCAAAGCCAATTGGTGATGGTGGTGTTGAGGAAAAAGTTCACACGCAACTTACAAGAAAACGCAAAAATAATTTTGAAGAATGGAAACAAAATCAGCGTAAAGCAATGAGGCAAAGTGGGAAAGAATACAAAACTCGCAATGGACGCATTATACCGGCAAAAGTGCCAAAAGTTTGGGTTTGTACTTGCAAGTACAAATGCAGTGAATTATTTTCTGAACAAGATCGGATTGAAATAAATGGAAAATTTTGGGGTTTAGCCGACTATGCCAAGCAAAGGCAATTTATGTCGGGGAAACCAGAGCAATGCTAAAAAAAATTGATGAATTAGAGCTAAGCTACGTTAGGTCACATATTACTGCATTTCCCTGCGTTGAGGCTCACGATGTACGAAAAAGCTCAACGCGATTATACCTATCTCCCAACTTCAATATTACACGGATGTTTGAGCTTTTTAAGGAACTGCATCCCAATTCTGTGATTAAGTACCACAAATATAAATACATTTTTAATAACGAATATAACTACGCGTTTCATAAGCCAAAGAAAAATGCTTGCAAAAAGTGTATGAAGATGATTACAAGTTACACACAAAAAATAAAGATTTGACCCGGAAGCAAAAAACCGTTGTTAAAGTTCTTGCTCACGATGATGTGACTTTGAAAGTGTACACATTTGATCTTCAATCTGTGTTGTACTCACCATGTTCGCAAGTCAGCTCTTTTTATTATACAAGGAAATTTTGCACATACAACAGCACATTATTCGATTTGGTAACTAAAGAAGGCTTCTGTTACTTTTGGCACAACAGTGGAAAGCGTGGGTCTGATGAAATAGGGTCAACTTTATACTATCATTTATCTGCTCTGCCTAAACACGTGAAAAATTTTATATTGTATTCGGACTGTTGCGGTGGACAAAATACAAACAGGTTGGTTTTCCATACTGAGGTATCACGTTTTACGAGTTTTATAGCACATAAATTTTACATCTGTATGAACCACAGTTTAAAATAAAATACTATTGATTATATTTTCAAATGCAACTTTAACTTTAATTTAAATACATATTAAGAAGTCCTTCTGCCTAGAAAGTATCTTACAATAACATTTTTGTATTACATTGTTTATAGATACATTGCCGCTTTATTAATGTACTGTAGCATGAACTTGTGGTTTGATACAATTCAAATAAAGTTTTTGGAGCCCGGACACACACAAGTGGAGGTAGACTCAACGCATTCAACCATCGAGCGTGCAAAAAAAAATAAAATTATAAATTACCCCAAAGAATGGGAAACAATTATACGGAATGCGAAATGCCAGAATCCATATTTTACAAAAGAGATGGAGTATACTGATTTTTATGATTTAAAAAAAACTTCTTGATAGTTTTCCATCGAACTTCAAGATGGATTCAAGTGACGAAAATGTGTCGTGGCTTCACGTAAAAGTAATTAAGGCTTGCAAGCATGATAACACTAAAGTTTTCTTTCAAACGGATTGGGAAGCTGATCAGTTCAACAGTATACCAATAAATCCACCAAAGAGGGTTCGAAAATCGTGGGATTCAAAAGACGTCAAGCTAAAAAAAAATACTCCTCCTACCTTCCAGTGTCTGCAGCCAAAAAGCGAGACTTATTAAAACTATGTGCTGAAGGATTGCTAAATAAAGATGCCGAAATGTTTTTTAAAAACTTACAGACTTCACACTTGGAAAGAGATTGCTTACCGGAACCAGACATTTTTGAAGATGATGAAAGTGATGGTTAAATTAATTAGCCAAACCTTGTTTCTATTATTTAATTATTTAAATCTACATATGTAGTTACCTCATGGTGTAAACTATTTACCTTATTGTTGTTTATTATCATACATACATTCACCTACTTACCTTTATTTTTTCTTTTACTTGTCTTACCTTTTGCTTATGTATTCACTTTATGCAAATTTATACGAGTATTTGTATATGTATCAATCATACTTATAATAATAAATCATTCGCAATTCGAACCGCGCGCATTTATTCTTTATATTCATACTTCGACCATAGCATTAGGATGTTTATGCTGTTTTATTGTTCTATCTGCACTTTAAATTAAAATGATAAAACAGTGTAAAATCAGAAATAAAATGGTGTATCCCATACAAATAAAACAGTGTATAATGATTTCATATACAATTTTTCAAAGATAAAATAATGTATAAGCAGATGCTTTCAGAAAAATGGGATAAAATGGTATTTCTAAGTTAATATGATACATAATTTTTTGTGGATTAATAGCTAAGGAATCAATAAAAAGCGTGGTGTACTCATAATGTTTATATTTTGAATAAGAAGCGCACAATTAAAGTTTAAAATTGATCGATTGGTTTATAAAAACTTCCAATTCGTTTTTCTCAAAACTATACTTTTCAAGTTACACTATTTCATTATTCCAGCGACGATTTCATCAGCACTTAAATTTTTTTCTATAAATATTTCTGCTTTCAATCCAACGAAAATTGTCGATATCCCTCCAGCCACGGCTCACCACTTTCCCCTAAAATTCAAACGATTTACAAACACATTCACAACTTTTTAGTCATCTCACGCACACACTTACAAATTTTTTCGTCGAACCGTCAAAAAATGTGCCTTTGTTAGAGCTACATACCCGATAAGAATTCGTACTCTAACAAGAATTCTATGCGTTAGAGCGAGCAAGTTAGAAACATCAGAGTTTTGATGACAGTATACATACTGTGAAGAAATGTCACTGCGAAAACTTTGAAGGTAAGAATACGTACTTAACAATTTTATTTAATTATAATGTAATTTCTTCTTTTAGATTGCAAAACAGCAGCGACTTAGTCACATTCTTAAGGTATGTATTGAGACGTTTTATGTTTATAAATTTTAATTGATATTTTTGCTTGTTTGCAGATTCACTATCAGCACCTTCAAAGCTTGCATCTTCATCGCCAGGAGCACCATTAGAACCTTCTTCCCTCAGCTTCTTCATCGCCAGGAGCACCACCAGTACCCTCTACCCTCCGCTCCTTCATCGCCAGGAGCACCATGAGTACCTTCCGCCCTCAGCACTTTCAACGCCAGGAGCACCTTCAATTGTAGGTCCAACTAGTCAAATTTTGCAAAGTTGTAAGAAAACTTAATTTTTCTGAACCACCATAAATTATTTGCAACTGCTAATATATATCAAAAGAAAGGTAAACCGATTACCTTTCTTTTGATTATAACACCGTTAAAATTGCTTTACATTTTCATAAAAACTTTGCAACTTTTGTAAACAGCTATATATAAGCAGTGGAAAAGTGGTAAAATTTTGCAAAGTTGTAACAAAACAGATTTTTTGTGAACTAGTGTAAACGATTTGCAACTGTTAATATATATCAAAAGAAAGCTAAACCGATTACCTTTCATTTGATTATAATATTGTAAAAATCGCTTAACTTTTTTATAGAAATTTTGCAACTTTTGAAACCGTCTATATACAAGTCGAAAAAACGCAATCAAATTTGCAAAGTTGTAATGAAACTGAATTTTTGTGAACCATTATAAATGATTTGCAACTTTTAATATATATCAAAAGAAAGATAAATCGATTACCTTTCTTTTGATTATAACATTATTAAAATCGCTTAACTTTATTATAGAAATTTTCCAACTTTTTAAACATCTATGTGCACATGAGTAATACTAATAATAAGAAATTAAGCCAGCGCATATGTATGTATGTATGTAAAAATATATTTATTAATGTTAATTTCAAGTTTTATTCATAATATTGGTTATTAAGTATGTATATTATGCACTTTGAAAATAAATTTTGCAAAATAAAAATCAAAACATTTTAGGATTTTTTATTTAAAGTTTCTAAGGTTATTTTGAATTCGCTGTGAAGAGAATGCAACCCTGAGCTGGCAGAAGGGGGCAATGCTAGACGAGTGCAGCTATATGTTTTCCTTACTAAGTGTCTGAATGAGTGCGACAGTGATGCAAGGCTCACACGTGCAGGGGGAAAGTGGTGACAATCTGCACAGCGCCCATACAAATGTGACCAGTTTTGTCACCAGTTTTGAAGTGACCAGATTTTTCACCACTTTTGGCTGGCAGGGATATGTTTGTGATTGGTTTTGTCTTTAAACTTGACGCCACTGCCATTTTTTAACTTATCTTGACTTATAAAATTACTCAAAATTAAAAGGAAGTTTGAATACGAACACAAGTACGGCAGCCGCGAGCTCTCCGATTGAAATTCTTTGTTCAAGTTATTAATAATAGGTAATATATAAGTCATGAAAAGGAAATAAGCCTTCATGTTCGGATTCATTTTATGTACCAGTTCAGCAGGTCGTAAGCCATTAACTTCATAATAACATGAAATAAAAAACAGTCGCAAGCCTTCCCATTGTTCTACAAGCCGAGCCAATGACCCTTTCTAGTGATAGCCACCTTGTTTGGCAAATTCCCAAAATCGTATGCGGCTTTACAGAGCAGTATTCATGGAACTCACTAAGCTCTGCAATTCTTTTAGGACTATACGAAAAATAGTTATATATGTTTCGACAAAGAAGTTCTATGCAGTTAGGAAGCTTTTTAAAAGCGTAACTACAACATAAATGTAAAGAATGACAGGTACATTATACATAAAATATTTCAGTTTCAGACTTCAATAAAATTTTTAGTCCACCAATATCACCTGACATTACATTCGCTCCGTCTGAGGCTAAGCCAATCAAATTTTTAAGCGGTAAATTACATTTACAAAACAAGTCCTTAATTATATTAAACATTGACACTGCGTCTGCTTTCGTAAGTTCCGGTAGAGCAAAGAAACGATCATGAACGTTGCGTGAACCATCAACATATCTGGCAACCGAAACCAAGCTCTTTTTCACAGAAATGTCAGTGGTTTCGTCGACTATAATCGAAAATCTTTTCGTTCGTAAAGCTGATACAGTTTTTCCACTTGCCTGTTTCCCAATGAATTCAGCTAGTTGCGTTGCCTTCGTTCTACCATCCAGATTGTTTTAAAAAAAAAACACAATTTCTGAAAAAAAATTGCCAAAAATCGCAAATTTTTTTAAAAATAAAATTCGTGAAATCGATTTAACAAATCTTTTATTTTAAAAATGAGATCTTGTTATAATATAATTTTTAAACCTAAAAACGATTATAATACCTTCAGAGGGTAATAATAAATAACACAAATCACTTATATGTGTAATAGTAATGTACAAACAATTTTCTTTAAAAATACGCATACTTTTTAAAAATATTTGTTTCCACACATTTTGCAATAGGACTGCGCAATTATTAAATTTATTATAACTGATATTAATTGATTAATCGCACAATACGCTTTTAATAGCTTGGCGCTAAAAATTAAATGAAAACCATAATAAGGCGAGGTCAGCTATTACCACAATTTCTTCAAAATCACCTATAGTGTCTGAATGATTTACACTTCTGTTGTTGTCATATATTGAGCTATTCAACCTTGATAACATACTGTTTGATATTTGAAACGTTTTGCAGCAGAAACTATTAGCCTTCATATAACACTTTATTCGAACTATTGAATAAGGCTTTCCAACCCCATCCTATTTCGAATCTTAGTTTTTGTTGAATTCATTACGGAAAAAACGCGATCAACAGAAACATGTGCGTGCGGCAAGGATAATAATATGAAGGCTACACAGAGAAAAATATGACACATATAAACAAGAGGATTGTCTTTATGAAACGTTTCTGGGCTAAGGGGTAAAATAGACGAAAAAAACGAAGAAAATTCCATAGAGATTTCTTCTTAATTTCATGTGTAAATTCTTCTTGATTTTTTTTGTAATAAAATAGACAATGAATTGAAGGTTGTATTTTTCCATGTTTTCTCAATAGATGCTGTAGCCTAGGGATGCCCGAATCAGCACATATGTGTCGCGGGCGACTGCGCGTGCAAAGCTTTGCACAGCGGTGCTAAGCAAGCGCGGAAGCAAAAAGTTATCGGAAGGGGAAAACGAAGTCAACAGAATAGTGAGATTTTATGTGTGACAGTGATGGAAAATGAGTGTGCATTGTGCCATTTTCGGCCCTTTCGGAAGCAGCCGGCACCTTCAGCACAATCTATTGATTTTCGGCACTATTTTTGCGTAACTCAATGCAACTAATAAATATTTCTTTCGGATCCGCAATTAAAAATATTTTTTTTACATTTAATCGTATGTGCTTAAACTGATGATTGATATAAACATAGAAGAATCTCGCTTCCACATTCTGCATATGCGCTTAACATTTTTGTTTAAACAAATTTGTCGAAATTTCATCTCTAAAGCAAATATTAAATATCATTTAATATATGCTTTAGATTTAAATAATCATTTTTAGTGGTGAGCGAGTCGGAGATGTTTAAAACTTTCCGGTCAAATCCATCCCTGAGGAATATAAAAATGTTTCCTCTTATCTACGAGGTTCATAGAGCCTCATAATATCAAAAGTAAAAAAAAAAATATTCAAAAGTTGTTTTGGGTAGCTATTAGGGCGACCTCAAATTTGTGCAATATATTGTACAAAAGTCCGCAAAGGAGTAAAATAACTCAAGAAAACTCAATAAATATTTCACTAAGTTTGACAGAATAAAACTTTTATTTCATTGAAAATGAACTTATTTATATACAAAATAATTGATTTTACTGCAGATATGTTGGAATGAATATTTTATATCTTTTTAAGTACCTTTAGTTAAGATTTGCGTTACAAAATTCTAAATTTTCTCCATGAGAAGAGAGTTATATAACGACATTTTGAAAAATTTCAGATACAATTAAAATGTAAAATACAAATGACCCGTTTTAATAAACCTTCCCGGCTTTTCTGCCTTCAGTAGATCAAGAAATCAAGAACCTACCCTCTACTGCAACAACAGCGCACAAGTTCTTCAAAAACCACGGCAAAAACCACTCTAATTGCCTGTTCAACTACAACCTTTGCGGACGTATGTACAATATATTGTACAAGACACTTACAACCATTCAGTGGAAAAATATTTTGAATCATGATAGTTTAATTTTAGCATTTTTAAATGATGAAATGCTTTTTATATTTCCATACTATGTGCTTTTGTTAGCGATTTTACTTGACTTTCACGTATTTTTTGTACAGTAACTTACCACAACTTGCGTGTCACTGGAATTTAAAAAATGGTCTATTTTTAAATTAAATTCTAAACATATTTTTGGAACGTTTTCGATTTTGAAATTTACGTAGCACGCTTCCAATGTTACAAAAAATTAAACGTACAATTTATTGTACAAATGCGGGGAAAGGGCTAAATGATCAGGATAGTACATTCAATTCGCGTAGATTTTTGAGAACTTTTTTCGTTGAAGGTGTTGCACTTTTTCTTCTATACTGAAATTTTTGTACATCCAATTTGTATAAAGAAAATGCAAAAAAATATTAAAAATCAACATGAATTCTTAGCTGCACTTTCACTTTATAATACTAAAATTGAATCGACTATAGAACTGCATACCGTCAGTTGGTGTCGAACACTCATGCGGTGAGGATGTCATCGCGCTTTTATTGATTTTATTGTCGTCAACAACTTTTTCGTAAAAGCGCTAGCACAACCTCAACAACAAAGTTATTATTAATGGATAAAAGAGACATCTTTTTGGATTCGGAAATAAATTTTGACATTTTAATAGCATTTCAAGTGCTTATCAAAACTTTACGACACTCACATATTGACAAGATTTGACCATTTATCTTAATATTGTGTATTTTTTTTTATAAAATACAGTTTATACTTAAAAAAAAACCGTACCAAGGTTCAATCTTTTTGCAACATTAAAAAAATCAACACACTTTCGTAAAAATTTCGAGCTTTTTAATTAGATTTCCTAGTGCGCAACACCGCAACACCGCAAACAGAAAAATTCAAAAAATCAATGGTATTTTTTAGATACTTCAAACTTACACCTTATTATACTAGAATGAATGGGCTACAAAAATGTTAACCAAAAACATGTCTACAAATTCTGAACAAAAACTGAAAATTTGATGGAACTTTGTTGATTTTTTTCAATCTTTTTTTTTACCGCCGGTCGCAATCACCACAACGCACATCACTAATATTACTGTTCACAATCACGTTTACATTCAAAATTACAATTCATAATTTCGTTTTGTAGCAAATATGAAATATAGGTATATCCATTTACTTAAATGTAAACGGATTAAGAATCAAAGTGCTAGAAGAGATTTGAGCGTTTTCACACAAAAAGTATTTTTGATGTTGAAATTGTACTTAAAATCGGCAAATTGTACTTTTGTACTTTTTATAATTAATTGTAATGAAAAAAGTACAATTGTACTTAAAATATCAACACTGTTTCACTGGCGTGGCAAAGTACTTGCTGCAGCGATGCCAGATTTGAGCGTACCCAATTTTTTACCGATAATAACTCATGCGAGGGATTTGGGTATGGGCATTTTACAAGCCTATTAGGAAGTATACATATCTGTGTTCGTATAGAATAGTAGCTTATGTCGGAAGACTGGCTTTAGTATAATGAACCATTCGCAGCATACGATTGCGAAAGGCTCACTGGCGCCGAGTCGTTGAAGAACTCTTGGAAAATAAACGTAAAAGACGGTAATGTTAATGGCGATGCTAGCAAGTCAATATTCGTATAAAGTTTCATAAAAAAATTCCTTGTGGTTTAAAGAATATAGGAAATGGTACATTTTACTAAAGCCAGCCTCCCGACGTAAACTACTATTTCATACGAACAAAAATATATTCGTCTACAAATAATGTTGATTATTTTAATTAAGTCCTAAGATAAGTTTGTGAATCTTATCAGTGTTCTATGTAAGAACCAAAAATCAATCCCCTCCCCAATTAGAACTTTTGCTTTAAAACAAAAATATACATAACGCATTTACTCAATACTTGGTCTGGCATCACTGTTTGAGCATTGATGTGCTCAGCTCACTGTTGCCAAGTTCGTGCATTTTGCACTAAATTTAGTGCTTTTGGGAAACCAAAAAGCCAAAATAATTGGAATTCAATGCTTGGTGCGTTACTTAGTGACGCTTTTTTAATTTAAGCACACCGAATGCATAGGTACATA
>NW_023463636.1:0-13227 GCF_013731165.1 Rhagoletis pomonella | reverse complement strand
CTAATGACGCAGTTTAAATACACAGGAACACAAAAATTTTCATGTTTCTTTCTTTTTACTTCTGACTCAGAAACTGAAAGTTTTACGCTTCTAATCCTCGTAAACGTGAAAGAGTAGCCAAAAGCAAGCAGAAACTGCTATGTGCTTAGTAAGATTAGGCACGCTTCAGCAGTTATGTTTTTTTTGTACTCCAGGTGCTAGGGATTAAAACTTTATGTATTTCTAAGTACTCATCTCTGATACGCAGAAGTCATCTAAAAGCTTAAAAGAAAGTCGCAAAGCTTTTTATTACTTTTGTACACTTTCAGGTGAGCTAAGGTAGTCGTGATTTCCAAACGAATTTACAACAAAATTTCACATTGTTTCCACATGCCATTATTTTCATTTAATGCCTAATGGAAATTCGGCATAAGGCTCTCATTTTGCAATATATTTCATATGCTTGTAGAGAAATAAAATTATACAACAAATTCTCTCATAGAAGATTACTACCCATTAACTCCTACCAGAACAGGTCTTTTCGACCCGGTTTTGAAAAAATTTGAGTCGCAGGGTTAAAATGTTCAAAAAGTATCAAATTTGTTAGGGGCACCTGGAAATCGACCAAAACCTTCGACAAAGAGTAAGAAGTAGAAATATAAAAGACTACATTCATGACGGACCCAAAATGGAAAATAAAGTCAGATGGTGAGTGTACTAGGAGTATAAAAGTCGATCCGCCTACCGGTTTATTTAATCATCCTGCAAGCCGAACTGGCGGCCATACAAGTTGCTTACTGGTTACATAACTGGTCATAATCACCTGCGATCTCTCGTGTAGCGAATTGGCATATTCACATATACGGGTTCTTATCTTTATATTGAAGAGGAGGAGACGTTGGAGGAAATTATGTGTGATTTTCCAGCATTAGCGAGTCGAAGACGGCAATTCTACAGCTCTTCCGAAGTCGAAACCTTTAGTATCAGGATTTTTTTGTACCAAAAAACGTTTAGCAGTTATAGGGGAGGCTGATAGTATTATGGACCGTCAGGGCTGGGACTTATCATAAAGACTATTGCAGAACCGATTGAATTTACGCTTGTAAGAAATGACACTTTCTTTAAACTTTCGCTGCCTACCGACAGCCACTTTCACTTTTCACCTAACCTAAACAACAACTAAATCAAGTCTAGTTTATGAAACTTTGCACTTTAGGTACGTAAATTTTTGGAACCAATTGTATTATTGATCACCCTAATACAACAATGCAACTTTTATTGAATATTGAAGCCGTAACCAGATGGGTTTATACTTATTCCATTGGTGCTACAAAAAGTGTGCTGTTTTTTGTTTTACTCACTTAGATAATACTTCAATTTTGCCCAAAAGAAGCTTAAGTGCTGTGTTGCTCAAGCAAGCTTACGTAGGTATTGATTTTTGCTATTAAAATTTTCTGTTTTCTTGTAACTATCCGACAGTTGCTTTTGTTGTCATATTAGAGCAATTTTAGTAAACTTTTACTTTGTTGCTGAAAAAGTTTAAAATTTTTCTACAAAAATTTCAATATTAATGCTTGCACCTCTGATGAAAGAGGCACGATTTTCATGCACCAAATTGTCAATAGCACCAACTACTTATTTATTTTGGAGCAACAGAATAAGCCTATTGAAATTTTTCTTTTCTAGCGAAATTATGTTATATGTACGGAAATTCATTGGTATCCTTTGAATAATAAAGGGTTTATGTACATTCAAATGACTAAATCCTTTCATATCATTTCATTCACCAATCAGCATAACTCACTTTTTGAATATTTAGCACAAAATGCCAATTATCCTTGACGAATAATGCTATTACTGACTGTTTAGAAGATTTCCGCTATTCAATTAGATATGCCTTTGTATGCCAATTAAACGTACACCGTATCTTTTATCTTTGCAACAACCGTGTATACGTTCATAGAGTCACACTGTATGCCCACCACCGCTCTACATACATGCATACATAAATATGTTAGCAACGCCTAATCTAATTACAGCATAAAATCACTGCATGGAAGGAAAAGCAAAGTACTTATTGCTCATTACAAATCAAACCGCAAAATCTAGTCAGTGAACATACCGAAAGTGAATCACGTCAACAAAGGGAAAGCGTGTATAAAGCAATTGGAAAACGGGTAATGAGTAAAAAAAAAGGGTGGTTGAAATAAAGTTGCTTCAACACAAAGCCAAACGCAACAATACTTTAAGGACACTTTCCTTGTATTGTAATTAGGGGTTAAACTAACAACCGACAATTAAGTATTAGTAGTTAAGGGGAAAGTACATACATACATACATATATACATGTAACGAAAACACTTTACTTGTTATCACTTAAGTATTTCCGTCAATTAACAATTGTTTTGCGCTTTGACTTAAAGAAATTGCGGCCAAACATCATAATACGTGGACAACCTCGATCAGCTTAATTTGTTTATAAAGATTATGCACTACTTTCGGCAGACGTTAATGAAAGTAAGAATGCTGGCTTCTAATGATAATGGTCTTATTGTTGGACGAACTATTGATTTTGTGGCTTGCTTGCACATTGGTTACAAACTGGGATTTACTGTTCAAAATAGTCCAGAACCTTTTTTTAACCGATTTGATCTCTTTTTTTGGTTTTTATAAAAGCTAATCAAATTTAAAAGAGATATGAATCCATTTTTTCAGAAACCCGTCAAGTGCGGTTAAGAGAAAACTAAAAAAAACTGCCTTTTTAGAAAACCATTTTTTTTTGTAGATTGGAGACATTTTCTATTGAAAATAACTGTTATATCGAGTACCTGTATGAAAACAAATAATTTATGGTTGTACAAACTAAACGGAATAATTAGTAAATACAATTATCTTTCAATTAAACGTACCAAAAACTATAAGACAATAATAGAACAACTCTTGCTAGACGTCCAGTTAGGAGGTTTACGGCAATGGCTCCTGGCCGGTTTATGCAAACTCTTTTTTGTGTATTTTGCCGCTTGATGGGTTACTAAAATAATCGATTAATTTGTCGAGCCCGATTTTTGAAATTTGCGTTAAAATTTTTTGTGCAAAGTGCAAGGAAATTAACAATTTTGAATAAATCGATTCTCATGAAAAGAAATATAAGGTGTGTGTGTTCCATTTATCTTAATCCACCACTCAGCCGGAGCACACTCACGAAAGTAATGAAGGAACGAATGTCGATAGGCCCTCGCCAATGCGGGTTATCGACAAAGATAATGCTGCCCAATCTCGATCTCTCCTACTTCGCGGCAGCAGCTACCATAGAAGTCATTCCACTGTTACTTATGTTAAAGTGTGCTTCCATAAAGCTGTGATCCGTATCTAATCACTCAGATTACATGTGAGAGCAGTGGTCGCAGCAGTCAAAGAAGTGGTCTGGATCTTCTGTAAACCAATTTGCAGATAGAAAGTGCTGCAAGGTCTCCTTTTTTTTAGCACTCCCTTGTGTTTTGTGAAGTTATTTCTTTGCGCGAATTTATGAGTAAATCCACGAATACAACCAAGTTAAGCCGCAAATAGTTAACTCTGCAGTCTTAAGTAAGTATTTAAAAATACACCTAAGTACGCTTTATTAGGTGGAGTACAATAAGGACCGCGGAAATTACGGCCATGGGCTTTATTTCTTAAGAAAAAAAGAAATAAAGCCCGCGGGCGTTATTGCCTTTTCGAAAAAGAATTTATTGCCTTTTGCCGGCGGGCATTATTTCCCTTTCGATATGGCAATAACGCCCGCGAGCTTCATTTCCTAAAAGATGAAATAAAGCCCGCAGAACTACACATACATGATTGGAATGTTTCAGTAAAATAAAGCCAGACAAAATTCTACTCATGGGCTTTATTTCCTTTTTTATGAAATAAATGAAGCGGGCGTTATTTCCTTTTCTTTGGTAAATAGAGCCCGCGGCTATTGTTGCTCTTTCGCAAAGGAAATAAAGTCCGCGGGCTTTATTGCCGAAATGGAAATAACGCCCATGGGCTTTATTTCTCTTTTTTGGGAAATAAAGCCCATGGGCGATATTTCTCGGCCCTTATTGCACTCCACCGCTTTATTATCTTTAAAATTAATTTTGCCATGAATAGGGACATCAACTTTTTCTCGCGGAAGACTCTTGTGAATAATTCATAAAAAAAAATTATAATTACTTTGCAAGCTCTTGGTTATGTGTTCTCTCCGTTCGCAATTTTGGAAATCTTTTTATACATTGATCAAGTAGGGGACATGAATAATGTGGTTTACGTAATCTAGACAGTGATGCCATACATTCTCTGTTAAAAGTCCCTCAATTACCCACATGTTAAAAATTTATCCCAAAAAATTCCCAACGAAATCAAAACATATACATATTTCAGTGACAAAGAAGTAGCATTCATGAAACACCAGTTACAATTGAAAAGATTCTTTCTTACTTGAATTGGTTAACGTGATAAAATTTTAAAAATTGTCCTTATACTTTTTAATAATTATATGTATATCATTCCACTTCACAACACTTCTTCAGAACGATTAATTTCGTAAGAGCGTCGAATATTCTTGAATTTTGATCAATTAAGCATCGATAACTGGGCCAAAAGAAAATCCATCTTTTATTTGAAATGTCTATTTTTTCCCTTTTAATAATTTTTGTTGCAAAATATTCCTGAAATAGGGAAATTACCCATAATCTGGCATCACTGAATTTAGAATTTATGTGGTATTGCCCCGAAGTACATATTTAGGAGCTTAATGAGTTGTCGTTTTTGAAGTATTTTAAACACAAGCGGGAGACGAAAAATTGAGCTTTATTCCTAAGCGGCGCGGCGGAGATTTTCATTTAGTTGCTGCAGTTGACCACGCAAATTTGTTTTTAATTTCCATACTTTCTTAACTGATACTTCTCTCCCAACGGCAAGATGTCTGAAATCTAATTGTGTGATGCTGAAATATTATTTTTTCGGGCTATTATTTGTTGTCATAATTTACGCACAAGCATAAATATGTAGATAATTATGCAGGCATTGGACTCGGAACGAAATTTTATAAATACTTGCACATAAATTTCTTAGCAACCCAGCAAAAAATCGGTAATCGCTTTTAGTGGTAACGTGTTCTAGAAGGCATAGCGTTATAATGCCTTCGAATTTTTTCGCTTCTTTTAGGCATTGCCAGTAATGCAAAGTAGAATGTGCTACAATATTTTATTTATCTCGCTTCTTCGTTTCATTTCGGGGAATGCAAAGTAGAATGTCCTATAATATTTATTTTTTAATTCGATTCTTTGCTTAATTTCCGGGAATGCAAAGTAGAATGTCCTACAATATTTTATTTGTTTCGCTTCTTTGCGTCATTTCAGGTAATGCAAAGTAGAATGTCCTACAATATTTTATTCGTTTCGCTTCTTTGCTTCATTTCGGGGAATGCAAAGTAGAATGCTGCATCGTAGTCAGCTGAAAAATGGAATGAATATTCAAAAATTCTTTTTCTACCGTTACTTTCTGTGGAAATTTGTCTCGCATAAAAATCATGTTTTGCTTTGTTCAATTTGCAGCGAAGTTGAAGTCAGTCAATGAAGTGACGTACAAGAGTGAGGAAGTACAATTTTAAGCTTAATTAAATATGCATGATTTTAAAGAAAATGTAAATACCTAAATACATATTTTGATTAATTTTAACCTTTTAAGACATTTTCTGATTTCAATTTAATATAAATAAGTATGTACTTATCTAGGCATTCTACATTAGTTTGTCTGTAAGGCATTCTTTGTTCGCTTTTCTGGATTCTGTTTATCCATGCGTTCTCCCTTCGTTTGAAGGTAATGCTGCGGGTAAGGGCTTACCTCCAATGACATGCCCATGTTAAAATAAGGCCTTCTTGAAGCGAAACGGTAAGCGATTCCCATCGCCTAGCTCGTTTCCACTTTCGTTTCTGTGGTAATCGTGTTTTTTTGCTGGGAAAGTATCAAAACTTTCAAAATGCATACATACATACACATGTACGTTAACCTTTTGCTCCTAAAATATTTACATGAGTACGAGTAAGAGTTTTGTTCTAAAATGATACCATCAGGCAGGAAAGTTACTAATTTCTGATAGTTTAGGAAGATATTTATTTTCATAAATAACATACCCCTGAAAATATGGCATACCTATGCACATACATACATACATACATGCGTGTTTGAAAACTCTGCAATGGGCGCTTTTAATTTATTTCTATAATTTTTTAGGAGGAAATATATTTGAAATAGATCTGAAAATACTAGAATGCAGAGACCGGCGCTGCATCAATGATTAATAATATCTTTTCCCTGCCTAGATAGTTTAATACATAGCTGGTTATCTCTTTGCTTTAAAGTTTAAAGTAAGACCACTTAAATTAAAAAATATTGACTTAAAAGAAACGACAATTAAAAGAGCTTATCTTAAGACAAGAATTTTGACTTTAAACTCGATTGATTGTGGCTGCCATCAGCGAATGTGTAGCGGTGTAATCTACTTATAATCGGTTAACAGACCCAAAATGGTAAAAATTTTTCTAAATTTGTTTTAATTTTTCTTCAATACAGACGTTCTCTCAAGTTGCAAGGGTGGGAGGAGCCAAGCCCCCTTAATTTTTTTGTACCAGTTTCAAACTCAAATTTCTTCAACAAATTTATAGATCTTCCATGACAAACTGTAGATAAGTATGCATCAAGCGAGGAAATAGCTGATATCGATTCTCGAACATTTTAGATCGATTCACGGATCAAATCGGAAAAATTCAACGAAAAATCGAATAGGAAGGGCTCGAGTATACGATCTTCGATTTTTAAAGATTTAAAAATGGAAACGCTACTACAAGGTATCGGCACTCACATCACCATTCACGGCATTCATTTCGAAAATATTAAAAAAAACACAGCTTGGAAATCTAACAGCAAAACATGTTACTTTGCGTTGTGTGTAAATGCTAAGGAGCCCTGGAAATTGCTTTTATATTTTCTTTATTTCTAAAACGATTAACTACCAAGTACATACAAATCTATCAAATACAAACATCACTCGAAATACACTTCGAAAGTAATTAGACTCAATTAAAATCATTTACAACTTTATACGTTTATTAGCAATTTACTCGTTCATACTATGCACACACATTGTCCTAAACAAAATAAATGTTAGAAGCCTACATTTATGCACATATTAACAAGTATGTAAACACAAATATCTTACGTACTCTTGAAAATCTGCATAGCAATTTGCAGTTAGGCCAAAGAGAGCAATGAAAGGGCAAAAACAGCATAAGCCATATTGTGTATATACTTGTATGTATGTATGTATATCTACATGTGTTTATATATTTGCTCCACTCCAATTTTATGCAAACATATTGTAAAATAATGCAGTGTTAAGTGGACAACACGTGCAGCTTTTACAGGTTTATTCTGGGGGTCCTTTTCGTTGTTATTGCTGCAGGCTTTTATCGTCTCTATTTCATATGAAACCTTCTTGTTTTACTCTTTGGAAGGCTGCACGGTTGCCTGTGCAACTGTAAGTGAATGTCCATTTTCGAGTTGATTGCCACTTGATTACTTCAGATGCATTACTTCAAATCTAAATACATACTAAGTATGTATGTACATACCGACCGATATATGCCAACCACCCAACAATGAACAATTTTTTTAAGTCTCACTCCCTCAATCGGTAATACCACGGTCACAGATATCACATATAATTTTTGGTTCCGATTGGAGACGGTTAAGGCGTGTCGCACAGGGGGCAAAGCAAAGATTCCTCTATAGACTCAAAAAATAAAATTAAATTTTTTTTAGCTAATACCCAAAATCGATACTACCCTAGTGAAAGATATCACATATAAATTTTGGCCCCGATTGGAGCTATTTAAGGCGTGTCGCAACAGGGTCAAAGGCCAGATACCTCTTTGGACTCAAAAAATTAAAAATATATATTTTTTTGTCACACCCAAAATCAATACTACTAAATTTTGGTCCCGATTGGAGTCGGTTAAGACACAGTAGCATAGACTTAGGGGTTGAGGCTTAGGAAATCTGATGAAAAAATTTGCTTCCTACATTTAAGAATCACCCTAATGCACATACATATATCGCACGCTAAATCAAAAACAGTCACAGCTCAAAACGACTCAACCCATTTGGCAGAGTTCTTTGTTGTGCTCAATGCTGCCAATATGCACCCTTCATAGGTATCTATGTAGTGGGCAAATTTTTTCGAAAGCATTTTCCATAATACAAAAATTTGAGGGTTAAACCGCTGAGAGGCAGTCTGAACATTTTTGAAGTTTGCTAACTTAACAAAATGTTTTAAAATTTTCAATCTCACAAATATTTACAGTTTCACTTTCAGTCTCAAATAAAAGAATATTAAAAGAATATATTTTCATCTATTTGTTTTTTGTCTTACTTTTATTCGGCATTTGAGTTGCTCTGAAAATTTTAGTTTAATAAAGTAGACTCGCTTCATAAAATAAATGATAACCGACGAATTGAGAGAGCGGTTTTACTTTAAATATTTGTATAATGGCATTTCGGTACTTCGGTTATGTGGCAAATACAATTTTGAGAGGAATTTTTCATGCAAACCTGGTTTTAGCTATTAGTAATACACACAGCGAGAAAAGAATCGGTTCAAGCGTTATCATGTCTTGAAGTTTTTGTATTATTAACAATTTCCTATTTTATATGTGTTACCATCTTTCTGTTTGTATAAATATCACTTTGTGGCTTTCATCAATAAAACTTACATATGAATGCACATGTGTATGTATGTAGTCGGCTGCATGTTAATTGCATTGATTAAAATATTACACGTTTTTAAATTAATTAATTCGCTGCAAAACTGTGCGTCAGTGGTAAGTGTCGTGGCCCGGCCACTTTACAATATAACGACATACCAAAGCGAACTCGTTGTTTCAATAATTGACTTTTTTAATTTTATTTTTTTTTTTGGTTTCGGCTGGTGAAACATTTTTCACACGAAAAATTTAATCAGTTTATGCACCACAAGCGTTTAAAAATACATGTATTGAATTTATTTTGTGGTCAAAATTAAAAAAAAATATATACAAATAACCGCATTTAAGCATTTATCGTATCCTTATTTGCTTTTAAAAACGACTCTTTAAGTTCATTTCGTGGGACTTTAAATGCTGGTATTTATCGTTGTATATTTTCTTTAGAACCATCATTATCAAGCGGTTTATTGTTGTGGTGTAGCGATGCCTGATTTTCCCACTGCTTTTATTACAAACAAAAAGTTGCTCATCCGCCAAGTACTGCCAGACACAGCAAGCGTGCAGTCGCAACGAAATACATAGTGCTGCTGCTGTTTTTCGCGACCAAACGAAAAAAAAAAGCTACACGAAAAAACTCTTATTTTCAACGGCAGTTACTGAAAGCTACAACAAAAATTTTGCGGAAAATGCAACACTTCTCAACAACAATATTATATAGTACATATAAATATCTACATTTAAACGCTGATGAAACAAACAAAGCAAGCAAAAGAAGAATGAGAAGCGTAAAAAACGTATCCCACTTAGTACCGCAAAGGCTGCTGTAGGCTCTGGTTCTGGCTCTGGCATCATACTTCTTTCACTATTGTTTATAAACAAACTGCGTAAGCAACAGAAGCCACAGCATCAACAAAATAGTACATTCACTTGCGCCGCTTTCAACTGGCAACAATCCAGTTTGTATGTACACAAAGATTTGTTAGTGTTGCATTGTTTATCACAGCATATACACATAAAATAGCGTTGGATTTACCTTTTCCGGCGCGTCAGTGCAGCAGAAGTAGGTTTAAAAATATGAAAAACGATAAGGCACAAAGAGATTACTACTGAATGGACGTAGCAGTTGCTTAGCAAAATATTTCATAGGGTTTCTTTAAAGGCTTGAAGAATTTAAATAATGTGAGGGTCAATTCATGCCAAATATCGACCAATGGCTGGAATCGACCGTTTTTAATTTGGATGAATTTCGGTTAGAAATTTTCTTGTATCACATAACAATGTTCGGCCAAAAGATAGTACTAAACTTTTTTTTCGAAAGCTCTTGTACAAGTTACAAGTACTGTTCTGGTCTCGTGTTAAAGATGATACATAAGGATATGAAGAAAAAAATATGTGTATAAAAAATTACAGAATTTTGAAAATAATAGAATCATAAAACCAAAAATTGTAGACAAATTTTGGCCCTTTTTTTTTTTTAAATACCTTTAAATGATCTTTCGAAAGTGCAAAGTTTCACAATTTCCAGGTTTTTGAATGTTTATTTTACGAATACCTAAAAAACTATTGGAAATTAAAAAAAAAACTTTAAAAGAAAAACATATAAAAAAATTACAGAATTTTGTTAACAATAGAATCATAAAAGCAAAAATTTTAGAAAAGTTTTGGCAATTTTATTTTTTATATAATTAAGTTTTTTTATACTATACTTCCAACTTCCAACTGATATGAATTTTTGAACATTAGATATTTCTTGCAAGCTCTAAACAAATTTGTGTTAAACACTTTTTATTTAATTAAAATTCATTTTAATTTAGAATTCGCAAATTTTTTTTGTATTTTTAAAATTCATATCTTAAAAAAATACCTTGAAAATTTCGGGATCTTTTAAGATCAGTTAAAGGTATTGCATAAAAAAATTGAGCCAAGAATTTATACATATGTATGCACAATGTTCGACAATAACGATTTTTAGTTTCAAAGTTCTGTAATGGTATTTAATCTAAAATTTTTACAATGCTCTTCTATATAGCCCTAAATATCACCTTCAAAACGAGACCAGAACCATTTCGGTATACAGCTTTCAAAATCCGGAAAATTGTGAAATTCGGAAGATCATTTGGAAGTTTTTGTATAAAAAAATGGAGCCAAAATTTTGTCTCAAGTTTTTTCTTTAACGATTCCTTTAATTTCAAGATTCGAAAAATATTTTTATTTTTAAACTTTTTTTTTAATTACTTTTATAGCCCTCACGCATCGTAACAATTTTTTGTTCTTTAAAATTTTTCCATCTTTAGTTTAAAGGACAAATAAATTTTAAAACCTACTTAAGAAAACGGTCCTTAAACTCTCAAATTTCGTGGCATAACTTTAAGCTGCAAAAAATAGTAATACATCTTAAATTTTATCTTCGCATAATTTAAAATTTATTTTGCCATACAATAAGATGACATGGCTGCCAAAAGCATGCGCGGACAGAAGTAAACACAAAAATGGGTATGCGAACATTTGTAGTCACCATTGAGACAAAGTGCTTTTCTCCGAACGATGGTTAACCTTAATAGGTTTTGGTTGACAGAATGCCAAATTTCTTTGCGTTTCTCAACGAAAGAGAACTCGCCTAATTCAATCTATATAGAAAGATATATACCTATTTAGTTATAAAAATTTTGGAATCCACAAGTGAAATGTGTGCAGTGAAACTTGCCAAAAGTATCTCGTTGTAATTCAAAGATTATGCAAATTTAATGGGAAAAGTCTTGAACGAATAAAAGATATTTAGGCACCTTCAAATAATTACATATGCAGAAAATATTTTTGGCTTACAATTTGAACATACATATGTATAAAGATAGAAACCTTTTTTTATGTTATTGGTAAAGAACCGACGTTGTGAAATATCGCACTGATGCGGCACGCCGCAAGGCCAATTCGTCAAACTCATCGGAGTATTTTATTAGCCAAACGTAAAACTCCAAATGAAATCACAAAAACAGTGAGTAAAACTGGTTTGATTGTGTCCTCAGCGTGTCCACGGAGTCCACCAATAAAACTTGTAAAGAAGAAGAGTAGCAAAATAAGAAACTGTGTCGACTACATGAAATTAAAACTTAAATGATGTCACCAAGAAACACAGCTTCCACTCCATAAAATCGATAATATTCTGGACTTGTTATTGCCTATAAAATGGTTCTCCATACACAACCCAGAAGAGCGGTTATTGTCAAGTGGAGATATCGGAGAAAAACAAGGAGAAGACAGTACTATACGAAGCTATTATATCTGGGTGAAGAAGGAAGCACAAGATACCGGACTAAGTCCTTCATACAGGTAATATGACCATGTAGAACCGAATCACTTCTTTACCTTAGTAGGCAAGAAGTAAGAATTGTTACAAGTGTTCTTACTGGCCATTTCAGGATAATTAAGGACTTGTCAAATATAGAAATTTTCAAATTCTGGCCAGTGGCGGTTATGCCAAGAAGAAGGGAAATAGAATAGCAGATGAAGACCAGTCTTCGCGTCCTATATTGTGTTATTACAACGGGCTCGTTCTGGCACTATACATAGTGCTTATCATCACTATACGACACCAACATATTGACAAGTTTTGACCGGTTTTTCTTAATATTTAATTTAAGTAATTCAAAAAAATATATATATTCAAAGCATATAAAACCTTGTTTAGAATTTTGTGCACATTAAAAAAATCATCAAAATTTAATAAAAATTTTACACTTTTTATTTCAGAATTTTTAGAAAATATTTTGGGTACGCAATTTTATAGCTCATTCAATTCTAGCATAACAATGTGCAAGTTTGAAGTGAAGATACGTGTATACGAATTTATTTGAATAAATTTTAATACGCTGAGTTATAGCTTGTCGAGTCAACATTTTGTCCAATTTTTGCGATTTAAAAATTTTAATTGTTTGAAATTTCGTGGATGTCTTTGTTTTCTAAACGGAACAAAATGAAGAGGTGCCATATACGAAATTTAGATGTTAATGTTTTAAAGACCACCCTAATATGTATGTATGCACGAATATTATAAAAAAAGTTTAGACCTTTTATGGTAACTAATTGGAAAATTTATTTTTTTATTTGTAGCCGAGAACATTAAAACATCAACAAATCGCAAGCGTATTCTTTGAACTTTTTCCGCTTTACAACTGAAATCTTTAACAATGCAATCACTTCCTTATTTTTTAGGCTTTGTTAATTGCAGATCACATACAGTTGTGCCTACAACACAATTTTTGATTCAACTTTTTCTTTCACTTAAGAATATTTTGTTAGAAACATTCAAATTTACCTTTTTTCTTTAGCAAGCCTGGCATCAAAATTCTTGCAAATATTTACGCTTCTTTTGTTTGCACTTTGCTTTATCAACCAGTGCTAGTAACTTCAAGAAAGTTGCTTCAAATATAAAGATTACGTGTGGGTATGTCGTATGCAAACAACTTGGGAT
>NW_023463635.1:2684-13233 GCF_013731165.1 Rhagoletis pomonella | reverse complement strand
ATCGGACCAAAGTTATAATACCATTTCATGCTCATGAAAGGTATAAAAACCTCTGCACCTATGATTACATGTTGATAGCAAGTGGCAAATATAATAGAATCAGTTGCAATACACACAAATGTTTATACTATGTGGCAATATTAATCACACTACTATGCAACACTTGCCGATTTATGAAAAGAAGAAGCTGAACAATTTAAAGTTTTTATGTATATAGCTAGACTGCGGATTTTCACGCAGAAAACGAAGCTTAACAAGTAAAAAGTCTAAGTTCGGGCGGAGCCGTACATTAAATACCCAGCGCAAGTATTAAATACAGTTGTTTTACCTTTCCGAAAACTACCACTACCTGGTAAGCAGGGGTGGGTTGAAATAGGACTATCAAACATCTTCGATAGAACGTTCAGTTAGATATATTGAGATACATTTATATAGTTAGATGTGGGCGGCATCATGCCAGTTTTCCAAAATTCCATAATAATGTCACTGATTTTCAAGGGATTGTTGTTAGTATCAATTTTGAGTAAATTAGCTTCTTAAATTTCGAAATATCGAAGTCTCAAGCATTTCTGAAATTTATCGTTATATGAAAAGTAAGCGTAATTCTAGTCAATAAATATCAATAAGGTTCACCGTTTTGCTTTTATGTGGTAAGCATAATAACCATACTGAATTTGGTACAATTTGATCGAAGGGTTACCGAGATACACATATGTAGTCATAAGTGGGCGTTGCCACGCCCATTTTCTAAAATTTCCAGTATTTACTGATATGGGCGTGGCTATTGTTCGATTGTATAGTTAATGGTACATATCTTTAGGCTTCGTTTTCAGCATAAAAATCCGCAGTCTACTAATATTTAGCTCACAACTTGCCTAATAGTTAGAGGTATGATTATTTTTACAGAATAGTGTAAATAGATTCAAAAGGAAAACAAAAATTATATTTCGAAATTATTGAGCCATGCCAGCTCCTCATTTCACACGCCCAGCGACGCCAACTAGTTAAATATTTATGTATGTTTACCACTCGCGTCTTAACAATACAGAACTGCCTATTTTACATGGTATCCCTGAACTCTCTTGGAGGTGAACTTAAATAATCCGTTACAGCTTTTAGCCGCCATCAGTTGCAAACACAGCAATACGAAGGCAAGCAATTGGAGCGCAACACCGCTGGCAGAGGCAGTGACGTTGGAAACCGCACCAGTGTCGATGGAATACATATTGAGGGCCGATATCGCGAAGGAACGCCAGCAAATTGCGACAGCGGTGGCTCATTGTGAATTTGGCATTCGAGCTATTTGCCTCAACCAATTCAATCCAACTCCCAATCAGTGCTGCTCTACTGGCTCCACTAAAGTGTACTGTATTTGTCTATTTTTGTATCACCTCATTTATGTAAGTAAATTGATTTCATTGCTTTTCTTCTCTTGAAGGTTAACCAACAGTGATTGGTAAAACTTTTTGTAGTTAGTGTCACATTTTTTGCTACTGCAATAGTTAACAAATACACAAATGTATTATAGAATTTAAAAATACATTTTTATTCATTTATATGTGATTATACTATGCCCCATTTCAAAAACAACGCTGAAATTGTTAGTTATGGTTATTTCGCCAAGCTAATTTTTTTTAGCTTCGTGTTTTACTCTAAGTATTAAAAAATAATAAAAAAAATTAAGTTTGACTTAAACCATAATATGAGTAGCTTTTTTGAATCAGTTGGTCTCTAAGGAATTATTTCTGCGCCAAATCGTATGAATGTTTTGAAGTGCTTAAATTTGTGTTCCCTTGCAAAAGGTGTTACATGACCACTTTTACACATAAAAAGTCTTAAATCATAATATTTGCAAGAAAACCCATAAGAACTGCATAGGGGAGAATATTAAACGGCGTTAACCCTTTCACGACTTTTAATCCACTGTATAATCTCTTGTGCAATTTTACACAGGGTAATCTTAGATCAGGTAGCGCATTGTTTGCAGGGTCAGGAGTCTGGGCCGATAATTGCACATATGTAGATATCGTCAATCGTAGGAAATGGGTATTTAGTACCAGAACCTGTCTGTTTCTTTTTTGCTGGGAAACCACGCTGACAATCATTATGAGACCGCCTTCTTTTGAAAGCATCGTACAAAACTCCCTTCTTTTGACGGCCATCGCGTCAGCGGACCACGTTTAGACTAACATTCCCACTATTTTCGGTTTTACGAAGTCTGCTACTGTTGCCAAGTTCAGGAGCACAAATTCGGTGTCGGATTTGTAGTGGGAGACTCCGTCGCCAAGCACTATCGTTGGCGTCAAAGCTAGATTCTTCAACATCTCGTTTATTTGTGCGCACATCCCGCACAGAGAGAAAGACGAGAGGCCCAATAACCTATTCTATGAGGCTTGGAACTCACTTACGATCGCTGCTTCCATCAGGATATAAAAACTTTGCTCGGTGTGTTCAATGCCTGCGTGGAAAGGAAAGGATTTTTGGTCTCACAGTCAGCCTTCACAACGAAACCGTACCTTAACGGACTACAGCTGGTCGACTTTGCCAGGGTACGCAATATGGTAGTATGCAGTACTAGTTTCATGTTGTGATAGACGAAGATACGCTTTCAGTTTTTTGGATGTACGTATTCTTTAATTGCCGACCATTAACCCAGGGCACAATCTTGTTGCAACCAAGATACGCACCCGCCTCTTGTCAACAAAAAAATTGTGCTCAGTAGCACAATAAACGGCCATTTTATTCGCCACTCGACTCTCAAACTTGCTCTCAGAGGGCGCTCTTCATCAAACCGACTTATGCAAGTAGTGGAACCACCAGCAGCGAGTCCGAAAGAACAAATGGTACGATGAGGAATATGACGAAGCTGCAAATGATGTCACTTCCAGGGAAATACTATGATCGGACGCAGTGCGAGCTGTATGTTATCGATTTAGGGAGCTGAAGAGGGAAGTGAGACTAATTTTCCTTTAAAAAAAGAGAGTGACCGAAATACGTGATGGCGAATAACTTGAATTGCTGGTCAGCATAAAAATCACCCGAAAATTTTTTCAGAAAGTTTGGTGACATACGGAAGTTTTCAAGACCAGGGCACACTCCTGTAAGTACAACCATGGACATCTAGTGACCGATGTCCGCAACGTACTTAAATTATGGAGGAAGCACTTTTCCACCCTACTGAATGGCGGCAGCACTGAAAGTAGTGGTAAAGACGAACCCAAGCCCTCAGTTGATGACGGCGGAAGCGATGTCCCGCCCGGTGGCTGAGAAAAACTAAATCTGCTGGATCTGAGGGTCTTCCAGCTGAGTTATTAAAGTACGGTGGCGACGAGTTGATAAGGTGCAGTTTTATATCTTATGCAGAATAAAGTCGGATAGACTCACATCTCACCACTGAAATGTAAGTATACTCTTCCTAATCTACAAAAAGGTGACCCCGCATTCTAAGCATTGGCTGATTGGACCTTTTCAATATGGTTTTAAGCCTGATAAATTTACCATAGATCAAGTATCCGCCATTAACCAAATCTTGAAAAGACCCGAGACACCTCATCTCGACAGATCGCATCTCTTTGTCGATTTCAAAAACGATTTAGGAAGCAAGTTTCTTTTATGTCTCGATGTCTGAATTCGGTATCCTCGCGAAACTAATACGGCTTTGTAAACTGAAGTTGAGCAATACCACCCACTCAGTCAGAATTGGGACAACCTCTCCAATCCGTTTTGTAAAATAGTTTACAAAAGAGCTTCATGAATTTAAAATACGGGTTTTATAGGGATTTAGATATGATATGATAGGACACTTATCAGAACAGCATAATACATTCCTAAATAAATACCATCAAACTTTATGCCGGTTATATCGCCATCGTATCGATTTTTTATTACCAGCCGCTCTAAAACGTCCGCCGAAGGTAGCTCGAGTCGAGTCGTTTTCAAATCTGGTCGCGGTGCAATGGGACTGTAGACCTAGCCATACATTACCATAACCATAAATCACATGAAAGAAATGATCTCGCCAAATTGTCACCACGGCAATAAATCGGCGATAACTTCTTGCCAAATTGCGGATTTTCGAAGTAATTTTCGTAGCTGACAATTATTCTCATTTATGACAATTATTCTCATTCCGCTGTAGTGTGGGCGGCCGCTGTGGTGTAGTGGTAAGCAGTGTGCGCTTCCACCCCGCAGAGCCTGGGTTCAAGCCCTGGTCGCAAACAAAATTTGAAAAAAGGTTTTATCTTAAATAACTGCGGTCGCCCCCGGCAGGCAATGGCAAACCTCCGAGTGTATTTCTGCCATGAAAAACAACTTCTCAAACAATACCATCGCCATTCGGAGTCGGCGTAAAACTGTACGTCCCTTCCCTTTGTGTGACAACATCAAGGCGCACGCCACGAATCGGAGGAGAAGCTCGGCCAAACACTAACATATGTATGTGCAAGCGCCAATCTATTATTATTATTAATTCTCGTAAATAATTAATGTTCTTTGAAGGCCGTGTAAAAGGGGTACCAGGTGTACACATTTAGATATGTGAGTACATAATGTGTGTAAGTGCTGAGGGCAAATCTTTCTGCATGCCTTGCAATTGTTTAGTTTGGCATACACTGGATTATAAGCTCACCACAGCAACTAACACAAAGCGGCCATGGATTTAATTTTTGTAGTATACTTTTAGTCAACTACAAATTATGTACTAACAGGAAAGATACATTTATTTTCGATAGTTACTAACTTATAAACATAAACAAATATGTAGAAGTAAAATTATCAAAACGTCGAGAAATGGGTGTTGTTTAGAACACAAAGGTAGTTTGGTTCAAAATCTCTGGTTTTCATGATTTTCTTTTCCTATATAATCACAATGACTTGCTATTTTTTCAACGGACTTCAAAGAAAAAGAGGAGATTTTCAATTCCTTAAAATATATTTTTTTATAATTTAACACCAAATTCATAAAAGTCAAACATATTTTAAATGTTTCGGAATGTCACTTTATAAAGCCTTCAAATCTATTTTAATTTTTAAGAATAAGCCCATACACATCATTCACAGAACCCTTAAACATAACAGATTTGTTGAGCAAGATATTTTTTCTGTGTATTAAAACAATTTCGAAATTGTGTACATTATTCATTTTAGTTATTGAGATTAATTTTACCCACGTGATAATACAATTAACTATTTGACTTTCAAACGAAGAATGAAAGCTGCACATTTTTTCTCTGTACGCAGTCCGCAGTGAACTGCTTTCAGCGCCCTAATTAAAATATTTAAATTTCATGCTTTTCTTAGTTTCCTGTTTAATTCCTAAATTACCTAGTTTGTAAAATGTACTGCATAACACAGAAAATATGTAAAAAGGCAATAGATATCAGCGTGATGAAGACTCTGTCGTATACACAAAAATTCGCGATCGCTACAGTACTCCTGTACAGTGTGACCACGGGCTTGTGAAAAATTGTAGCAGAGAGAGACTTAAAATGTATCAATATGTATCACTTTTTTAATTAAAGTATCAAAGTATCAATATTGAATTAAACCACTAATTTTTATGAAAAACAATTTTCCAAAACATTTTAACATTTATTGATTGCACAAAAGGTACACATATCAGTTGTACTTGGTAAAGAAAATGTCTTACATATATGAGTACATGTACTTATAGGTCTCTGAATTCAAATTTTTAATCATTTTCAAGGCATTTCGAAAACATGCATTCCACCATTGGCAAAGTGGAGCGCTTTGTTCTGTTTGTTTTGGTCCAATTCAGTTCTGAGAAAATGCGCTCTGCAGCGGCGGAGCTGTGCAGCAAACATAACAAGTTAAATAAATGATATAAAAAGAAATTTTTAATATACAAAGTTATCATAAAAGGTCTAAAAAGTAGAAAATAATATTTCTTAGGAACATAAAATTTGTTATGATAACTTAAAACTTTTGTTTTTGAAATTTTAGCAAAAGTCGTTATAAACAATTTATGAGATTGAAAATGAAAATTGAATATGAATTGATATGAAGGGTAGTATATGTATGTATGTGGATATATGCATAACGACCGCTTTTCATTTTCGATCTCATAAATTGTTTATAATGACTTTTGCTAGAATTTCAAAATCAAAAGTTATCCAACCAAATTCTATGGGACTGAGAAATATTATTTTCTTATTTTTACTCCATTTATAAAAGCGTTGTATATTAAACAGTTTTCTTTATTATTTATTTTCTTCTTTTTAGTCTTGTCTGTATAGAATTTTGCAATAGATAATAAAATAATTCAACTAAATTAATAGATTGGCGCACACACATTCATATACATATATATATGTACATACATACGAGCAGCTATTAATTTCGTTTAAAGAAATAGCGTGTCGTTCATTTCCGCTGTAGCGTACGTAGTGCATAGGGCGACATCTACCTCTCAACCGACGAGGTTGATGTCTACACTTGATAGAAACTTCGCGAGGCAAAGGTTTTATAGCTGTCTTGACACACACTATTGCAAGAAACTGGACACACAACATTGCAAGTTGATAAAAGCGTTGTAATATAATAAAAAAAGTTATGTAGTTCGAAATATA
Source organism: Rhagoletis pomonella (assembly GCF_013731165.1). Classification (NCBI taxonomy): domain Eukaryota; kingdom Metazoa; phylum Arthropoda; class Insecta; order Diptera; family Tephritidae; genus Rhagoletis; species Rhagoletis pomonella. The sequence continues at coordinate 6,646 of NW_023463635.1, read as the reverse complement.
AAATGTTATTCAAAACGTTATTTAGCTTGATTGCTCATCCTTGCTTACTTCAGCGCAGTCTATTTTATTATCGAATTTCAAAATTTGGCATTGTATAGAAATTTTCTCTTTGTCGCTGTTTCGTACAAATTAGGAAAATTGCTTAAAACTGTTAAACATGTCGAATTAGCGCTTTCTTTATAAGAGCATTGATCAATACATGCAAGCTTTTCAAAATTTCACTGTTAAAATTAAATCTCTTTTTTATTTGCAAACAAAGTTCAATAAAACATTGCTCAATATGTATATTTTTTTTTTAAATTAGGAGTTTATTTAAATGTGCTGTTGATATATACATGCGTCTCTGTGGCAGAAGTAATATATAGTTCTGTAATAGGTATGGACCAACGTCCATATCAACGGAATTACTTGGCATACAGTTTAGTTTGGCAAAAAAAGGCAGTATAAGTTTATAATTACTTACAAAATGGTTATATAACTTATGCTATCTGTATGATTTACTTTGAAATTCTATGCTCATTCGATTGACAATATCCAAAATATTAGACAAAAATAAATAATACATTTTTTATTGGTGCGGAATCAGTTTTTTCAGCAATAGCTTGCGCTTGGTTCACACCGTCATCGAAACAAAATATGAATATGCGATTTTAATAACTGCTATCCAAAATGTCTGTTATGGTTCCCCATTTACTTAAAGGTTGAAATATCACATCAAAAGCTTTCATTAAAAAATTTAGATTATATTAAGTGTTGGGCTAACTACAATTTCAATTCGTTGTCTGTTATTTGAAACTAGACCTATGGGAATCGCTTGGGCATTTTCGATTTAACATGTTCTTAAAAAGTAAATTATAATACAAAAAATTTATTTTAAACAGCCTACAATTTTTGACAACCAAAAATTATAAATGCAGGACCGAGTAGAGCTTACGGCTGTAAGTAACTTAAAAGTCTAAAGGATAGTAAACAAGAAAATATATTGCAATCTTTGTTGGTTCTATTTGCAAATGACTCTAGTAGAATTCGTTAAATTTTATTAAAAAGGGCGAACTACTGTAATTATGGACGTAAAAAAGAGTAGAGTAAAAAGAAGTTTGATTTCGTGCGAAACTTAGCCCCATATGCACGGTGCAAATATTCTTAAAACCCATCTGTAATCGCGCATTTTTAATTTTATTAGAAGTAAGTTTGGTTTTTGATAGATTTAAAAAGTTTTCAATGTCTTTCCTTCTGATATAATAGGCGATGTGTGAGCAAAGTTGGCAAGGAGCAATTAAGCGATGTAAATTTTGACTCGAGTTACGAGGTTTCGGTCCAATTCACAAAGTACAGCGGCCCCTCCATACGAGCTTACTACCGCGAACTCATCCTTCTTATCGAGCATATTGTAAAAAAATACTGAAGCCCACCGTCAGTGACTTTATTGGACTTTATCAGTGTGAATTTAGACCTGGCGAATCCACCACAGACCAGGTACTCATCAAAAGTAAAATATTTGAAAAGACGCGCGAAAATAAAATCGAAAAACGCCAACTACACGGTAGTAACTTCCTAGGTGCAAAAGTGATATAATAATTTTATAGATAATTGCCTGATCTACACTTTTGCGACACATATTTTTTGATACACCTTACATTTTGGCTGGAATATGCAAAAAACCAACATATGTGGTCTTTGACCTCGAATAAATTTTAAATTTCAGCACACAGAGAATTATTTTAAGATTACCCCTATTTATTGAGCTAAGTTAAGTGGACTAAAATTATTATTTTTTTAATTTCTCTTGAAACTCTTAAAAAACAAAAATAACCCAAATGCCATATATATCAAAATGAAGGTATTGTGGCAAGCTATAAAAAAAAATAGCCAAAAAACGGATGGCCTTTTTGAAAAGTGCAATGTCAGATCGAAAGAACATCACCCAAAGTATTGAAGAGATATATAAAAATTCGAATTAGAACGAAAAAAATTAGATTTTTGAGAATCGAAAATTAATGAGTCATTTTGCAAAAATGCATAAAAATATCCAGTTTTAAGATATCCGCAAATAAAATATGTATATGATTATTTTCCAAGAAGAATAACATACCAAAATTTGAAATGATTCGAAGAGATAGGTGACGTCGGTTTGCATGAGTTGAGATGGAATTGGTCATGTATAACTAGACCTCAACTTTTACCAGATCTCTTACGCCCGGCATCTCAGCTGTTATCTATTGCTAGCACCACAGTCAAGAAGAATTCAGTTGAAAAGGCTTTACCACTTAACTTAATACTCTAACCTAATTTTACCTTGCCTAGCTTAGCATTTGTCAGAACAAACTATGCGATCAAAATACTTTTTTATTTGTAAAAAGTATAGTTTATAAAATTGATGCCTTTTCGTCTTCTTTGGTGTTTGTATAACTATACATATATACATACATATGTAGGTTTGATGAACACATATTTGTCTAGACCGTAAAGCTGCCACTGCCGTCATAATAAATTTTGCAACCAATCGATCGGTAGAGTCCACTAAATCAACCATAGTTTCCTAGTTTGGCTAAACAAAAGAAGAGAAAAAACGCATAGTACTCACACCATCATTGCAGAAATTTACAAGGCACACACGACAATTACCAACTGATCGGCCAAATCGTTCCATACCATCGAAGTAGAGAAAGCCACACATATGCACAATTAGCTGATTGAGCCAAACTGACCGCTTATTTCTTTTTGCTTTACCACTCGTAAAAAAATGTATATGCAATGAAGCATAAGCCAACAAGACCGCAATCACAGCATTTTGCACAATTGTCACGCAAACGTACGCACCATCAGCTGTTGCGGTTGCTTTTGCTTGCTGCCATATGCACACGATTGCATTTACACTTACAAACATATGCATCTGCATGCGTTTCAGCAGTTTTCGAATTTGCAGCTTTTTTATTCGGTTTTATTCATTCGCCTATTTCCCGATATGTCCATTCGTTTTCCTTGTTCGCCAACCCGTCGCTCAGAGGCTGAAGTGCAGGTTCAATGATTTGGTAAAACCAGCGAAGGCGTTGGCAGTGCGATTTCATAATTGCCAGTGACATGTTGCGCGCCAACGCATAAATATTAATGTACTGATACATTGTTGTATGTATGTATCAAAGTTTATTGCCTTTTTGCTTTTATAATTTTTCATCGGATTCCGGTTTATGTCGTGCGGACATTTTTTGATTTTCCTGCAAGTAAACTGACACCAGTGAGCACCAGTTTTTGGCGTGAAAACGCCGCCGTTTACATACGTACACACATGCATATATAGTACATATGTATGTAGCACAATTGGTACATGCGGGTTCGCAGCTTAAGTCTTTGGTTTTTTTTTCGTTGGTCGAGTACTTTTTGCTGAAAGTATGGTATGTATGTATGTATTTATTTTGGCGCGAAACAGTCTTTTTTGAATTTCAAATATAAAAATACATTTTTTTTTCTTAAATAATGAGTACATCAAGTATTTTTGTTTTATTAAATTTACATTGCATATTATCCAGTTTATCCTCACACTTCATTAATTACAAAAGCATACAATCCAATGAATTGTAGTTACATTTTGCCAGTTGTTTTAGTATACATGGAAAAGCAAAGATTTTGAAATCAACATTTAGTATTGTGAAGAAAATAAAATTACAAGTAATAAGTCTTCAGTAGTGTTATGTAAGCACACAGCTATAAGTACAAATATAAAATAAATGAGCACACATTTAATTTATAATTCATAAGACAAGTCTTTCATATTTCGTTCACAAAAAAGCCTTAGAGCCAGATTTAACATTGGTAAATTCGTTAGTTTTCAAATAGCTAATAAGTCCATATTTAGGTAGAGTAAAGTTAAATAGTGACTAATGACATTTTAATGTTTGAATAAAGTTAAGATTATACATATATATATATATATATATATATATATATATATATATATATATATA
>NW_023463635.1:0-2584 GCF_013731165.1 Rhagoletis pomonella | reverse complement strand
ATATATATATATATATATATATATATATATATATATATATATATATATATAAAGTGACAACATTGGTGTTATTACAATTGGCAGTGGTGCTAATGGCAGTAGTTATAGTAATGAACAGTCGAATAAGTTAGAACATTAACGCTATCACAGTGTATCAAATTCCATAAAAAAAGAAAGATAATAAAAACAGAATATCCACTATGTAAAATTCGCACAAGAAAATATTAATATTCTACTGAAGATATCTAAAATTGTGTAAGGTCTTAATAGGCCCTTTCTGAGATGGCAGTTGAAGTATGCATACATTTATAAGTAATGAAAATCTAACTGATTTTTTAAAGTACTTCCTGTTCTTAATTTATAATTCAGCTAATTCGATTTGAATTTACAACTAATTAATAAAATTCCACTGTTTCTGTTGTGATTGGTTTCAATCAGAATTATTCGGTTCTCTTATTTCCTTAATAATGTCCTTCATGGTGTTCTTCGTGGTGTACAGGTGAAGTTTTGTGCACAATGGCATTAAAGCCGTTATGTTTGTCCGCCGTGTAGTCCACAGTGCGAATCGAGCCATCAGGTTCAACCAACGAGTATTGGCCTAAAATAAAAGAGATAGAATATATTTTACGATCAGATTGGTATTTAATATTTCTAAGAAGAATAGGTGAATTAAATGCGGAAAAAATAAATAAAAGGAAGCTTTAACTTGAAACTTCATTGGCAGTCTTTTCGAGCAATTTGAAACTCATGCTCTAACTATATACTCCGAAAATGGGAACTTTAGACTGAAGCTCCATTTTTCGGAGAAATAATATAGATTTTGTTCATACTAATCTTTTAAATAGGCCACTAAAAAGCTTATAGAGGGTTTACATTCAATACGTTCTATCTGCAGTTTTCACAAAAATTTGACTCTTTTATAAAAATCCACCTTGGAATTAACTGTTATTGATGATATTAATATAATTTTTCAAGCGAATTAACATTTGAATTTCATAGTTAAAATTGCAATCAAAAATGAAAATTAAGTCTCAGATGGGTACTAACATTAGCAAGTAGGTTTTGTAAAAGCTGCAGATAGATCGTTTTGAATATAAGACCTCGATATATACAAACGTTTCTTACAGTAAAAAAACTTCGTATATCAGTAACATAAAAAATGACGGTTTCCTTAACATTGAGAGCCGAAAAAAATTACACTATGTTCCAACTTTTTTTACTTACCCATCAACATTAATTTTAATTTTTCGTATGAAGCAGCCATATTGTGCATCATATTACTCTAACTTTCCACTTAATTCGGAATCTTATGAAGTAACACTCGAAATCAAATACACTTTTTTAAGTAAATATCCAAAGTTTGTCGGCCCTATTTTCGATAGAAAAATTTATTAGAACTAAAATTTAGTGGATCGCTTTGCAAAAGACATAATCGCACTTTGTACCTGCCAATTAGATATAAGGAAGAAAGAACGGAAACAGAGTTGCGTGTTTTATAATCACTTTGAATTTAAATACGCTATTAAGCTCCATGCGCTCGGAATTGAAAGCTCGCGTAGACGGTCAAAAGTCTTCATTTGTAGCAGGCGTTAATTTGTAGGGAGAATCATTAAAACATATGAACAAGGCACGGTTACACTAACTGTCATACTTGTGTACACATTTTTTCATTTTTATTAAAAACGAAAAATTTTAAACACAAAATGATGCTAACAAAATTAACTTTTATTAATCGAGCAGCATTAACCGAAAGTTTAAGTGAGAATATGTGCGTCGCAAACTCGCTACTTGTTTTCCAAACACAAAATTCCTTTACAAAACAGCTACCTAAGACACATACGCAAATACATAAAAACATATTGCGACATGCAGAAATCAAAAACATTTGTGTTGAGTAAAAAAGTTAAGTGACTTTCCATATCGTTACCTTAATTCACAAAGGCTCTAACCAACACTTTTTTCGAAACTATGTTTTTCACAGAATTTGGTAGGAGGTATTAAAGTACACCTTGAATAAAAATTTTAAAGTGTTAGTATAAAAAACAACGGAGTAACATACATGCAATTTTTTAAAAAACCCTACCTGTTTTTGATATTCTTTTTTATAAAGTTTTTTGCTTCTTCTCTAAAATAAAGAATTTGTTGGTCAGAGCCTTTGTGAACTAACGTGCGACAAAAACAAAAAAAAAAAATCAAAGTACACGAAACAATATACGCGCGAAACTAGGAGCCAAATATAGTAAACATCTTTTTTTAAAGGCTTTGAGTCTTCAAGGATATGAAAAATTCAAAAATTTATTAAAAATATCCCTTACGATGTAGAACAACAGTAGGGAGTCCAATAAATATAAAATTTTGTAGAACTGAAAAACATTAATTTTTTTATTGCACAAGGACGGAAAATGTATTGAAAATGTCATTTTAAATAATAAACTAAAAAGTTAACCGGACAATTTCATACCCTTTCGTCCTTGTGCACCAACAGATTTAATTTTGTTTGAATTTCATAGAGTTTTCTCTTTTATTTCACACCTATATTTATACCTTTCATGAGCATGAAATGGTATTATAACTTTGGTCCGAT
>NW_023463634.1:0-13233 GCF_013731165.1 Rhagoletis pomonella | reverse complement strand
TCACCCAATCATCCTGCCTTATAATTGCACCTTGTCCCGTCTCATAGTTCAGTTTATTCACAAAATTTCCCTGCATGGTGAGAATCAGCTCATGCTGCGCTTGATCCGAACACAGTACTGGATACCTAGGGTCAAAAACTTGATTAGGTCCACAATTCATAACTGTAAGGCTTGCACGATTTATCGCAAACGCGCGCAAACTCAGTTAATGGGAATTCTTCCCAAGGAAAGAGCGACATTTTCGCGAGCGTTTACAAATGCGGGAGTCGACTTCGCAGGGCCATTTGACATTAAAAGTTATAGCGGCCGAGGTTGTCGCATGTCAAAGGGATATGTCTGCCTATTTGTATGCTTCGCAACAAAGGCAATCCATTTGGAAGCCACTTCGGACTTGAGCACTCAGTCGTTTTTAGCAGCATTTGCCAGGTTCATCGCACGACGAGGCTGTCCAAAAAATATCTATTCCGACAATGGCACCAATTTTGTGGGAGCTTCTAGAGCTCTGAGAGCCGAAACAAAAGCCTTTTTGAAAGACGCCCGCGATAACACTTTGGCGAAATACGCTCACCAAATGCTCTCGTGGCACTTCATTCCCGCCTCAGCTCCCCACATGGGCGGACTGTGGGAAGCGGGAGTTAAGTTTTAAAAGCCACTTTACGAAAATTGCTTCCAACCACAAATACACGTTTGAGGAATTTACAACCCTATTATGCAGAGTTGAGTCCTGTCTCAACTCTCGACCCCTGAGTCCCTCATCAAATCAACCAGGAGACCTGGAGCCACTGACTCCAGGCCACTTCTTAATCGGTGGACACATACTAGCTCCACCAGAAATATACGCTGATGAAAATCGTGCCTCGATTGTAAATCGATGGCAGAGGCTCAAGGCTCTACACCACACGTTTTGCAAACGGTGGAAAAGTGAATATCTCACGGAATTGCAGAAACGCAACAAATGGAGATATCCGCAAACCAATATGAAAATTGGAGACCTCGAGATCATCAAAGAAGATAACCTGCCGCCAAACGAATGGAGACTTGGAAGGGTAGTTAACGTCCATCTAGGTGCAGACAATAGGGCAAGAGTAGTGGACCTCATGACTGAAAGAGGACAGGTTACTAGACCTGTAGTCAAGCTGGTTCTACTACCCCCCTGTGATCAACAACATAGCGAATCACAACCAAGTAACGACTCCATTTCATAAAAGCCTAACTTATTCCACAACCACAATTCGCAAAATAATACAGTCCACTTATACGGATATAAATCATTACTGCGAGATGCTCAACAAACTATATGAATCGATTTCGTTTTGTTGATGCGCAAAATAACTTATCAAAATAATTTCGTTTCTTTTCGTTAAAAGCAAGAATAGAATTATTTTGATAATTACCTAAATGATAAAAAACTGAATTGTTTCAACAGAAACGATTGGTTTATTTTGGTAAACGCTAAAATTAACGTTACAATGCATACATACTTGCTTTTGATATGTATACACATACACACGTACCCCAGGAAATCATTATAAACGAATGGAGTTTGCGCGAACATAATATACTACGTCCACCAAATTCAAAAAAAAAAAAAAAAAAAATTCAAGATTCCTTTAATTTTATTTAAAGTATATCTTACTAGGAGCTTTCGTGTAAAAAGGTTGGGAGGAGCGGTACGTTGCCTACATGTTTTTATTCCTCCTAACCTTGCGAAATTAATACAATTGTGTCGCAATCTTTATATCGAAGAATTGCCTACATAATATGTATATGGGCTGCATGAATTCATTCAAACTTCTAGCCAAACAGAGTACAGTACATTTGAATATTTTACTTCACTTACAAAACACTCAGCGTTTGGAATTTGTAAGTTATGAATATACATTGTTTTTAAATTGTCTACCTTTAAATGGAAGAAAGTGACTGAATGAATGGAAAACATTTAAATCATTCAAACTCATTTGGCCACACAAGTTTTCTCGTATGTAATAGGAGCGCAGCAATACATACATACATACATATGTATGTTTGTACATATGTACGAAGAGAAAATATTTCTGGATATTCATACAAAAAGTTGACATTTATATCAACTCAATTTATTTTCACTTTGTCGACACATATATCTGAACAGCTATTCACTCAGATTTAAAAAAAAAATAAAATAAAAATTTTAAGCTAAAATCATTCATTCGTTTTGTATATGAATAATTCATACGCCGTTTGAATGCATTCATGCAGCGCTCTCCTACATATCACCGCAAGGGATGGTTATGGACTTTCGTCATTACACCCGATTTACATGATTCAGGTACTTTGTGTTTTCTATTTGCTTTTACACGTTTCAATTCTGTTGAATTCAAGTTATGGTTCGTTAAATGGGAAGCAACGAAAATGACAAAAGCAAAGCAAGAAAGTTTAAACGACTTGACGGTACAGACGCATGTGTACTCGTCCCTTTTGTTCTCACCCCCTCTCTTCCACATGCGAGCAGAATGGAATTCAATACTTGAACTGTGTAAAAGCAGTCTAATAATAAAGAGGGTTATAGTACTCACAATATTCCGGGAAAAATTACCAGACAAATTACAAACGGTGCTGGCAAAGAATTCGCTTTCCTTGGCGTTGTTCATAACCCTCGTGGTTGCAGAAATTAAATCCTTTTGATTCGATGTAAACTGCTTTTAAATACAACTCATAACCATGGAGTAATGATGAATAAACACGCGCATGTATGTCATAATCTGTGCGATACAGATCCTGCAAGACTTCAAATTCGCATAATCGATGCAAAAGTTTTGGCCAAATGCATGATTTGTTGTGCGCTATTTTGCAAACACTTTTTAGCTAAATCCAGCATCATCTGAAATGGAAACGAAAAGATATTAGTAAGATAATAGGGTTTACATAAAAGATTCATATTATATTAATTCATATTTCACGATACTTCAATGGTTGTCTTTTTCCGTTGTTGTGAAAAAGTAGTTTGGAGTATACTTCAATTTCTTGGCAGGGTTCGTTAATAAGGACCGTATCGTACTCGGCTTTTCCACCACTTCCTTATAATCACTTTGTTGGCCGCACGACGCCGTAGAAGTGCTGCTGGTATAGCTCCATTCTGCAGTTTTGAAAATCTGCCCTGTGAAGTTCCCAAGAGCCACGCACTTCCATTCAGCATACTATAATTCCTCATTCATCCTTCAGGCGAACTCGATTACGAGTTGTAAATATGCCGTACTTGGATGAATGAGGGTTTTGGGTGGAATATCTCCAAAGAAGGCTAAAAGTAGAAGGTAAAAAATATCACATTAAAATACTATGAGAAAAATACGCAACTTACCGCATCGTAATCACTCGTGCCATTCAGGAAATTGTTATATGTGCTGCAATTGCCATCAATGAAAGTGTCATTTTTAAAAAATAGTGATGTGCAGAGTTGCCCCAATACTCGGTACCCAAAGTTTCGGTATTGGTAACCGATACCGATTCAATGCAATATACCTTAGTAGTAATATAAGTACACTTAAATCACCTGTTGCACAATTTCGGATCCATTTTGTTTTTTTTTGCAGAAGAATAATAAAGGTTCACATAAAAATGAAGCGTTCTCTGAAATTTCGACAACGAATGACTTTCAGTTATTTAATTTTTGTTCTGTACCCCCTGAAGGCGCTGTGGACTCAGTACTCACAAAGAATTCCGTACATAGCCCCTTAATAAAAAAAAAATAAATAAAATTAATAATAATATATATATATATATATATATATATATATGTATACATATTCATTTATTTATTCCAATTGGAATTTGTAAGACATCGCCTCAAAGTTCGCTAATGAGCTTTATCTCTAAAAATTTCTTCCATACGTTTGGCTGTCGTGCGCTTTTGTTAGAAGTTGTTTAATAGTCCGACACCGAGTGTCGAAAGTATTGGATACTTTTAAATAGGTACTATGTATGAATACTCATATGTGTGGACTCAGCACATCTCTAATACAAGAACGTAAATTTCAATTTACGCTCTTGGTTGACAGCGCAGCCAGGGTTCGGACTCCCCTACGATCGGTAAACTGAAAATCTACTACGCAACTCGATACCGGCGAACTACTTAGATTTGCTCGGGACAAAGCAAAGCGTATTAAATATGTTTTCCCTTTTAAATAAAATCATGAGTTATTAAATTTTGAAGGGCCCTCCAACTTAGTAATTTTCAGATAAAGCATTAAGTTGTGATACTCCCAAGCACATATATAAGCACCGGTGTACGAAAATAAACTATAATGCACGTTACTATTTCATTTCGTTTATTCCTTCAAGAGCTCGCTGCAATACGAAAACAAAACGGCTGAGTTTACTTTGCGATAGTACACTACAGTAGTTTAGGAGTTACAGACGAAACAACAAACGAAATGAATTGGGCAGAGAAAAAGATATGTATGTATGTAATTAGTACATGTCTTTAAATTAAATTGAATATGAATATTTACGAATAAAGAAATATATTTTTTCACGTAATCGAAACGTTTGCATACATATAAAACGTACCCTATGGTACCATTGTCACAAACGAAAAACAAGTCTCTCGTTGGGGAAAATGAAAGTGAATCTTACAAGTTGGTTCTGACTATGTACAAAACTGTATAAAACTACAAATGATATGATGATCGATGAGCCAATGGGAATTGTTTGGTACAACCTATTTTCGCACGCTGATAAGCACTTGCGATGTTCCGCACCATGCGAACAAATAATGAGCTTACTTTTGTTTTGGGTGGCAGGCCATGTAATTACACTAAATTCATACTTTGTTCTAACTTTTTATCTGAATCGGTTTATTTATCGAAATGAAGCATTTAGTTTTTGTTCTCAATATAGTTTGTATAAAAATCAAGACGGCCACACTGTTAGCCACAGCCAAGTTGGCAGTCACTAAAGCATTTATAAATAAAATGTGAGAACATAACTAAATGGCCTAAAAGAGATACCGTGATTTGTTGTTTGTTGTTGCTACTTCTGCTGCTGCCTTTTCCCCAATGTATTTGTTTGCTATTAACCATTTTAATGGGCCATGAGGTTATTGTTTTGCTTCTTAGGATCCAATAAAACTGCGACGCCTTACAAACACAAAATCCATCAAGCTTGTGATTAGTTCGCATTGCCGATTTGCTCCGGACCTATAATTTATTGTTTTACAAGGCTCATCAACAAATACTATGCATGTTTTTAGTTACCTTAAATCAAGTTGTCAGGCGTTCCAGCCCACTTGCTATCTGCGATTTTTTTTGGTTGCCCTTACCTACTTACTTTTGTTTTGGGTGGCAGGCCGTGTAATTACACAAATTAACAAAATGACAACTCACCGATGCGAGCAGAGAAATCAAAGTCGATAACCGTGTGTCGATGCATAAACATGAGGTGCCTCACACACTTTACGCAAAACTCATGCAATATTATGCACACTATACACTATCAAAAGACAGTGATATATGAGACCACCCGTACCATAAAAAATACGAAATTTACAATAACCACACATAATAAAGTTTCTTTGCTACTCGCCACCCAACCATAATATACATATATATACAAGTACGTATATCTATATAGCCAAATATACACAAAGGGAAAAAATAATGATTTCAGACATCAACGATGACTCGCTTCACCTCGATGAGAAAGAAGGCCGAGCAACAATCAAACCGCTTTGCTCTAGCGTGCCGTTTATGCCAAGGTATGCATCCGATACGGCTCTGCCCATCATTCCGCGGTAAAACTCCCGAAGAGAGACTGAGGGAGGCACTGATTGGTCGCTTCTCCGGAAACTGCCTGTCCATGATGCATCGGTCTGACGAGTGCACGAGCGAAGAAAGATGTCGTCGGTGCCGCGAAAAACACCACACAACGCTACACATGGATGACGAATCCGAACCCCTTCAGCCGATTGATACACGCCCATGGAGCGAGCAAGTTGCTAGTGAGGACGAGTCCGAACGTGCGTTATCTATCAACGCGTCCGACCACGCAGATGAAACCAGTCCGCTCCGCCTAGAAGATGAACCAGCAGAATCCACACCGGAATCTGGGACTCCCCTCCCGACTATAACCAGGGGATCGGAAACTCGGCCTTTCCGACCCCTGTTAGAGGACGAACGACGCCGAGAACGTGGATCGGAAACACGGCCTTTCCGACCGCGGTCAACAGCCCGGCAGGACCGTAGAGCGGAAACTAGGCCTTTCCGCCTGCGGCAAAAGCGAGAGGAGTCAAACAGGCCCAATCGCGATCAGGGTAGACTGGAGACGAGGCCTCGCCAGCTATCCATCGCATTTCGAACGGGTCGACTCGCACGCGAAACCCAAGCGTTACGACCGGTGACGTCTATTGCTCCGACGGTCGTGGTAAAAATAGAAGCTTGTGGACGGCTGCACCTTATACGCGCGTTGATCGACGTATGCTCTCCGACTTCTATAATTGCGACAGATTTAGCGGTAAAACTCAGGCTTGACGTTTCAAATTTCGGAACCCAACGTGGCTGTCTACTGCGTCTGAGGGGAAAACACGGCCAGAACACCAGGTTGGCTATCCACGCCACAACGATAAACAATTACGTCCGTGTTAGCCCCACTAGTAGCGTCGATCCGTCAGTAGCGACAGCGTATACGCACATATGATTAGCGGATCCAAACTTTTATACGTCGACACCGATTCGCTTAGTACTGGGAGCCGACGTATACCCAGACATCGTACTGCCGGGTATGCTCCCAAACACGTTTGGTCCCTTTATCGCCCAAAGCAAAAATTTTGGATGGATGCTCTCAGGAGTATGTCGCTCCTAAATTAAATTTTTGATTTTTTTTGTAAACATGAATTTTTTACTGAATTTGGAAATTTTTTATCAATAAATGTGCTCTGAAATGTTCAACCATACCTTTTTCATTAGTATTTCTTCCTTATATTCCTTCATTAGCTAGGAAACTAAGACGTGGACACCGGAACTTGGAGGCATCCTGCCACTGGAAACAATAATAATCTTTTTTTTTCTCAAATGAATTGTTATTTTACATATATTTAGACTGTTTTTTTCCACTTCTTAGTACTCAGTCCGGCGTGGTGGCTGAAGCGCTCGACCGATGTTGCTGATAGCAAGGGGGGCCGGCATGTTTAAGCCTTCATGCAAAACCAAATGATTTAAAGGTCGCACCACCCTAATGTAAAAGTGCATTGACTTGAGCCGACCACACAAACACACTCAGGCATATATACGGCCTACCTTTATTGCTACGCCGTTAGCAATAAATGTATTATTTCCCGTTGTAACATACTTTCGTTAAGTTTCCCCTCCGAGCAGTTGGCTGCCGGCGGCTAAACTTAACTTTGTCAAAGCGGGACCTTTTCACTTCATTCGAGCTATCAAGGAGACCGGACGACTTCAGCCATCACCCAGCGATACATATTAAAAGGTAATCATATTGTACACCCACTGATTTATTTGATAATAAAGCCACTTGAAATTCAAGCTATTATACACTAATACACTTGGTTGTGTTTTTTCCATTTTTCTTTTTTCAATTGACATTGGTGCCACTGCGGGAGTTGCGACCCATTGGTTCACCGATCGTTCAGATAACTTAAATGAAAGTTGTTGAGAAGATATCCGTATATCTGTGAGGCATTTCAGTTTAGCGATAATGGCAATCAAAATTCGTTTTGCAGATACGGGTGCTTAAAATATTTATTTAAAATTATATTTTACTTAGAAATTTTCCTTAATTAAAAAGGAACAAAAAACCAACATAACATTTCATTTCCCGAAAGAGATCACGAAAATTTGAAAAGCTAGACGTAGGCAGATTTTCAAAGCTGGGTTAAGTATGATGGGCTGCGATCAGAATTGCAATGAACCAACGCCACTTCACGGTGCAGTGAAATAACGCCCGCGGAAATATCGCACATGGGCTTTATTTCGTTTTTTTAGGACACAAAGCCCGCGGACATTATTGCCTTTTTGGAAAGGAAATATTTCCCACGGGCTTTATTTTCTTTTGTCGGTGGGCTTTATTTCCTAAAAAAAAAGAGAAAGGCTCTTGTTTACATTTAAGAATGCATCCAAAAGCCCCCGTGTTTTATTCCAATACTAAATCAAAACTAATTTGATGATTACATTAAATATTTGTTTCCCTTTGTTATAAGAGGAAACTCAAATTAATGATTTTTAATGCATATATTTAATGCATACATACATACTAGAGTCCTGCACGATTATGTCAGTATCGTACGAGTACGTTAATAACTAACACTTTTGACGATTACCACGATGCCAAAGTAGCGAAGTTACTCGGCACCGCCGCATCGTCGCATCGTACGATTACTAACAGCATCGTCGATTAGTAACAGTATAATTCTGCTAATAAATTAGCATCGTCAATAGCAGTGTGACCAGATAATCCCAAAACCATATTTACTATACTTGCATAGTGTATCTTTTATTTAGTTCGGCATAAATTAATTCATAAATTCATAGAAATTAAACATATTTCACTTTAACTATAACATACAGTAGGAGTTAGAAATAAAAAAAATATTGATATCAATATGTTATTTCTTGTCTTTTGAATGCAAAAATAAAATGGCATCCAAATTTTTTCCTTTAAGATTTGTTCTTCGTTCTTCCATAACTCGATTTGCCACACTGAAAGGAATTTCATTCTCATGTCGCCGCCACCAATGCAAAACATTATTTTCTAAGTGGCAAATGTTTTTGTACACTTTAATTTGTACATTTATTTGGCTTTCGAAATTATTTTCCGTCAGCAAATGCACGTCTTTATATTTCGATAACATATCACGATCAATACCAGATTCCATTTTTGTGCATTCAGATGAGAACTGTTGGAAATTTTCTGGAGATGTAATGTTTGAAATTTTTATTAGTTCAGCTTTTACTAAGTTATATATTTCCTCACGCTCGGATTCGCTTAAATATCTCACCTGTTTATACTCTGGCCAGAAAAAAGCGGAAATCTTATGGATTTTATCTGGACAGAACTTTGCATCAAAAATATTATCCAAACAGTTTGAAACTATCGATCGGATCTCATTATTACTCTCTTCATTTAACAGATTCAACATCTTTTCTCTAAGCATATGCATATGCAATAGCACTAAATGTATAGTTGGATTTTTTTTACCTTCTAACAACAAAGTTAGGCTTTTAAATGGTTCCAAAATGTTTATTATTCGGTCTAGTAAATATTTCTCAATTCCGATTAAACGATGTGTTTCTCCAGATTTATTAAAAATATCTTCAATAGCATTAAAATTTTTGCGAATGGAGCACAACATTTCAAATTTAGTGTTCCATCTAGAAGGAAATTCTTGCTTTACGGTCGTTTCAAGCATTTGGTTTCTTCCAGTCCGCTTTAGATTTTCCACAAGGGACTTGCATTTGGTTATCAAATCCATAACATGGGGCGCATGACTTTTAAGTGTTTCTATGTCGAAAGTATGCTTCAAAATAATGTTGAGTATACATATATGCAATGCAATTTATTCTCGAATGATGTTGTAAAGCCTTTTTGATATTAGAACCTTGATCAGTAGTAAAAGTAATTTTTTTCCACAAATCTCGAGCCAAGTTCAGCTCGTCGAACTTGGCTTCTATAGCACCAAGAACATTTTCTGCAGTTTTCTTTACAGCAATCCCATTGTCATCACAACATTCAAATTCGTCAGTGAACAAAATACGGCTAAAAAATAGAAAAGTATGTAATTGCATATGCAATATAAGTATGTACTACATATACATATATTATCATAGTAATACTTTTATCAAATAAAGAGCAGATGTAAAATTGTTCATACTTTTGAAGCTGTCAGTTATTGTCGATATAATGCACAGTAAAGGCAATAAAGTTTCTTTGTTTTTTGCTGTCTGTCCACATATCCAACGTAGGAGCGCACAAACCTAAAAAATTATAAAGTATTCTTAGACCAAAAAGCAATATCCGAGATAATCGGGGTATTTACAAGTGTCGTAAGTAAACCATTAAAAACTTTATGACATAAGAAAGTGTGGCACTAATGACACCTTGCCAATCCCCTAAATAAACAATAGAATACACGAACCATTTTCGATAATGGGACGTATATCAAGAATAAACATTTCACGCTCTCTAATGTGCAACCTGTGCAATCTACGACTTATAGTAGTGGAATGTGGTAAAATATCCTCAATCGAAAAATTGTTTGTGCCAATATTAACGCCAACTTCAACTAAGCACTGTGCCAATTCCTTAAAATCCTTTGCCATTAATGCTGTCAAATGCTCGAAGATCTCGACAAGTGTACTTCATACAATACTGTATGATTTTTCACGCAATTGATCACTGATGTTAACTAGCGATCGCTTCCGTGGAAGTGATTCGCTATCTTCTGTGGACTGACGTTTGTAGCATGTATGCTTTTTTAAATTTGAAGAGCTTGCTCCTTTTCCAAAATTTGAATAATTTTTCACATTTCGAACATATAACATAAGGTAAATTTTCTCGCGTTTCAGTAACCACAATTTTTCGAAAATGTTTCCATATTTCACTCGGACCTGATGCTTCGCTTAATTGATATTCACCACTTTTAATCTTTCGTGAAATTTCCATTATATAAATAACGCCACAAATGTACCGGGAAAAACTTCGTTACAGCTATCAAGAAAACAGACCACGTCCTTTGCCGCACGCACGGATACTAAATTACATAGCAAAACTCAATAATACCACGATACCAAATGTACCGTTACATATGCTACGTATACTCGTTACCGGGGCTGCCAACTTTTCGTAGTTGGCAAGTTTAAAATTAGGCAAGAAAAAGTGCTATGTAGAATTGCTGAATTTGGTTGCAAATCTAGCCCATAAAGTTATCTGACCACACTGGTCAATAGCAAGCTGCAGCCTAAAGCATGCGGAGCAGTTCACTTGTGCTGACCAACACAGACACACTTTAACTTTTGCCGCCCAGTGTTGCCGCATGTCATGCAAAATATGTATCGTAGAAAAAACAAAAAATGGATCAAATGTTTCACAAATTATTTATTTAAGTAACAAGTGTTTTATTTTACCATACCAATTTTATCTTTAAGGAGAGCTGGAAATAAAACTTTTCAGAAAAATTTTCCTAAAAAATTATTCATACATATATCTTAAATTGTAGATTTTAACAGTTTGGAAAATATTTTTAGTTCACTGTCTAGTTTATATAAATACTAGCAGACCCGCCGAACTTCGTCCCGCCCAAAATTTTAATATATTTTATTGAAACTTTTTGGTCCAACATTTTCACCAACAATTCACGTTTACGATTTTCATTGGCACATTAGTCTGCTAAGATTAAGGTTTGGTGGTCATGTGCCGCTTTAAATAACCTAAGGAAAGTGTTATATTCATTCTTGAAATTCTCCAGTTGTGCGTCATTTCATAGCACGGTTATTAGCAAAGCGAAATAAATTTTTTCCTCTTCACTCCCTGGCGGCAACAATGACCCGGTTCTATAGTGAATATCCTAGAAGCTTTACAGTATAGTAGGTGGCAATTTCAAAATGGGTGGGAATCATTGTTCTACAGAAATGCAATATACATATACTTATTTCAGACGAAATACCTTAAAAGTTTGAACGCATAATAATATTGGAAAATCACATCCATTGGGCCAATCGCAACGCAGGAGCGTTCGATATACCCAATGGTGCAACAGGTCGATTTAATTTGACCTTCACGGCCCGTTTTCTCACTTGGCTATTTTTACTAATAGCTCGACTTCAGCACCACTTGGCAGCACGTTTTTGCAATAGTATTGCATACATATTTAAAACATTAGCCAAATCGGATCATAAATAAGATTTTTAGTAATAACTCAACTACAGCGCCAACTGTCGGATTAAATTGTGAAACTAAACCATCCAGAGACCCACTCAAATACACAAAAAGTTTCGTTAAAATCCGTTCAACCATTTAGGAGGATTTAACAAACAAACACACCTACAGAAGAATAAAAAAATTCATTCAAAGATAGCTAAAGGTCGGTACGTTTGTAGGCCTCACACCCCTTTCCAAAAAGCCCAAATTTTCTCCATGAGTATGGGCTTGATTTCAACTATATACATATCTCCATACGAAGTTCCAGTACTGTACCATGAATACTTTCAGAGATATGCAGTATAAAAATTCGATTTATATGGGAGGTGCCACGCCCCCCTTTCTAACAGCTGCCCTCTTTCTTCATGAGTATGCGATTGATTTCGTATATCTCCATACCAAGTTCCAGAACTCTACCATGAACACTTCCAAAGATAGGCAGTATGAAAAATTTGGTTTGTATGGAAGATGCCACGCTCCCTTTTCCAATAGTTCCAATTTTTCTCCAAGAGTATGCGATTTATTTCGTACATCTCCATACAAAACTCTAGGACTCTACCAAAAAATTTCCAGAGATAAGCAGTATGAAAAATTCGGTTTGTATGGGAGATGTCACACCCCTTTTTACAATGACTAAAATTTTTCTCCAAGGGTAAGCGATTGATTTCGTATATCTCCATACCAATTTCCAAAACTCTACCATGCACACTTTCAGAGATATGTAGCATGTGAAATTCGGTTTGTATGGGAAGTGCGCCCCCTTTACATATAGATTTTTTTTTTCAGCCTAAGCCCATCCTTGGGACACGTGCGGCAGGTGGCAGTTTCAAAAAAATCGGTTCAGCCGCTCTCGAGCCTTGCGAAAACTAACAAACGGCTTTCTAAATATATATTACTTGAGATATATTATATATTATAAATATTTTGACAGTATCCGTTGTTTCTGATTGGCGCAAAAAAATCTTGCCTAGTGACGAATTCGCCCCTTGATATGGTCGTTACTTAAAGCTATTTATATTCGAAATTGCATGAAAATTGGAAAACAGGAATCTATAAGCTTATCCAGGCAAAAAGCTACCTACGTACCGAATTTTAAGCAAATCGGACCATAAATACGATTTCTTCGAACAGATCGGTCCCTGGTCTACTTGTCGGACAAAATGGATCATATATGCTAATATATGCTAAAAAGCTACCTACGTACCGAATTTTAAGCAAATCGGACCGTAAATACGATTTTTTCGAATAGATCAGTCTCTGGTCCACTTCTCGGAGAAAATTTACCATATATCCTAATATGTGCTAAAAAACTACTTATGTACCGAATTT